>NW_006208436.1:185095-194451 GCF_000334495.1 Tupaia belangeri chinensis
CTTTCCCTATTTCAAGATTTAATGACTCTCAAAATAGGATAAATAATCTGGTCTTGTAGTATTGTCCCAGTTTTTCCTGAACATAGTTATCAGTGGAATTTGAAAGCAACAGAGCTGCTGTCCATGTAATTTCAAGACCTTATGACTTAAGTGGGTCAATTTTGTTTTTATGACATGTTTTGGTTTACTGGTATAGCTTTTTGGCTATCATTTTAAACAGTCACTTATCCTGAAATAGCCTTCGCTAATCCACACACATTTTTCCCCTAAGTCTTGATTTTTGTTTAACAATATGCATTTAGCCTGGAGCTATTCAAATATTTTTGTCAACATTATGTCATTTCACTTTTGCAAGTGTATTCAAAAAAAAAAAGTTGCTCTTAAAATATTTTCAGGAACTAACTGAATTTGACTGTCATAGGTGTGACTAAAATAGATTAATATTTTGGATTCTAAAAAAAAAAATCTCTTCTGGGTGACCAGCAGGTGGTGTGATGGTTAAGGTGCTGGACACTCCCACATGGCTGACCATGGTTCAAGTCCTGGACCTGGTAGCTTGCTTTCTCAGCACTTTCCCTCTCTCCTTCTCTCTCGCTCTTCTCTCTCTCTCTCTCTGTGTGTGTGTGTATGTGTGTGTCTGGTCAAATTAAAATAAAATTAATGACTAAATAAAATTAATTAAAAAATCTCTTCTGAACTCTAAGAACTTTTTTATACCTTTGTTTGCTGTATCACATTATATTCATCATTCTTTTATATTAAATACTTGTCATTACTTAGATTGCTCTCTTGAAAGCACAATTCATGTGTAATGTTTAACTTTCACAGGGGAAAGTAGAAAGTTCTCAAATAGGAAACACTTTTTTCCCTGCAATCTTTACTATTTTGCTCTTCACTATGATACTGAAAGTAAATATTTATTGAGTTATTCCTGTGTTGAGCATACTACTAGGTAATCAGAAAGTCTGTTTTTCTATGCAAAATCTGCCATGACTTTACCAATTACCTGATAATTGCATCTCTGCATTTATTCTCAGTATGGCTTACTTGTTCCTCAAACATGGGTAAACCTAGTCATTAATAGTCTCTTTATTCAATAGATGGTATTATCTCTGATTCATATATGCCAGGCTAAAGGATTTTGGAGCACTTTCATTCATTCTTAGAGAATGATAGGCACTTGAACCATTTTGTGTATGCCATATCTTTAACTTTTTATGAGGCAGAGATTGTATCATATCTTTATATTTTCTTACAGTAAAAAAATCCCTTACACAAGGGTACCCAATAAACACTCATTTTAAGACTTATTTTAGCCTGACGTAGATGGAGTGTATAAAATAATTCAAGCCTACTAGAGAGTTTTATTATATCAAGTAACTTACAAATCAGTGCCAGCAATGTGGAGAGACAAAAGCCATTTTAAGTAATGAACCATCAATAAACAATGTTTGTGAAATTGGGAACACAATTCTAAAATAATCCTTGAGGCAAAGGTAGAAAATTAACTAGCCGGTCTCCTCTTGTCTTGCCACCAACACTAACTTCAGAAGACTGGTTTTTGACTCCAACATGCATGGGTTTCAATTCTGTTTCATCATTTAAATTTAGTGATCTTAGTATGTCACATAGTTTATCTGCACCTTGTTTTTCTTATTGATCATGTGGAACCAATGTATCTACCTCACAGGGTTGTGGTGAGGATTAAATGAGGTAATCCAGACTAAGTATGAAGATAGTATCTATCATCTATTAAACTCTCAGCAAGTGACAGTTGTGTATATTTTTTTTCTTTTTAACTGATTCTAGAATGTTTGACTGTACATTATTGTTATTCATGATATCACTGCTTATATAAGCCCTAATGTACATTTTGGTTCTTGACCATTTCTAACTCTTGCAATTCATCTACATTTCTTCTTTTGGCTCTATTTTTGTTTTGTTTTGCCTTTGGATACTTAGCTTTAGAGCTATTTATTTCTTACAACTTCATTTCACACAGTCTTCTCAAGTACAGAGAAAACATAGAAAACATGAACACAAACATTAAAAAAAGATCTGATTATTATGAAGAAGAGTTTTTTTTTTATTGAAGATCTGATGAAATCTGCCTTCTGTGAATATAAATAGTATTTTAACAACCCTTATGTCAATTTTACAAATTTTTTTTTTTTACAAGAATTGCTTGCTGAAAAATTACACTAACTGAATATGTTGCAATATCTTCACATTCATATTATTTCTCAATTTTTTTTAATGTTACAGAAGAGTAGTAATGACTTAGGTAAAACCTGACAGCATCGGGATCTGATGTAAATAAATGTCTTAGGTTATAAAACTATGCAATTATTATATAAACTACAGATGTGTTTTTTAAACTTGAAATTCATTTAGAGAGATATATTATAAATGAGTAAATATATAACATATTTAGTAAAATACCAAATGACACAAACTAAATATTAAATAGATTTCTTTAAGGCTAAGGGGATTTATATAGTGCTGTAAAATTGGTTAGATAGTCCATAAATCATTAAAGTTCAAATTGATTTCATGTACCACTAAAGATGATCTGAATTAAATTATTATTTTAGTTATTAGAGTATTCTTACCACAAATATTGCATATTGCCTCAAATATTCAAGAATATTGGGCATCAAAAACATAGTATATACCTAAAATAGAATGAGAAATATGATAAATTAATAATCAGTGAAATATTCCTGTAAAATACTCCTGTAAGAGATTATAAACATATGACATGAGTAAGCAAGGTATATTTATCATAAAACATAAAAATATGTTTTACTTTATAGCTGTAAGCAAGGTACATTTACCATAAAACATAAAAATATGTTTTACTTTATAGAATTTATAAGTTTCATGTTAATGAACTTCAAGGAAAAATGTTGTAAGCATGTGCACTTTGTTTTTAATTTTTTATTTATTTTTATTTTACTTCCACTGGACATCACCATGGCATACAAAACGTGATTTTCCAGCCAGAATACACTGCAGAGTTACTTAAATGTACATGTTGTTGTCAACAAACAATTTCTCATTTCTTGTTTCTAGTGTGTGTGTATATATATTCCCCCCTATTTCTCACCCTCTGCCATTTCCCATCCTCTTCCCACCCTGTCTCTGGTTTCTGCAGTTGCTCTCCATTCCTTTATTCTTTCCTACATTGTATTGATTCATAAAATATCTTAATTAATCTAAATACTTTCAATAGTAAGTTTCCCTAATATATACTTATCTTGACTTTAGGCATGAAACTCTGTTGATAGCTGAGGCTTTATAGCTTACTGTGGTTGCCAAATAGGTATTTTTTAAATACACTTTTTAATTTCAAGAAAGGCAGTTTTAGCTTTAATAAATCAAAATAAAAAAAATGTTAAGAGAACTTTGCTTAATACTTAAAGCCAGGAAACAGGTTAGGATTCTGTTTGAATAGTAGGTACATGGACCTATCCACAACTTGAGAGAAGACAAAACTCCTTAACACTGGAAAACAAAGCATAGAAGGTCAGTAATGTTTTAGTTGAAAGTCATAAAATACTGTTTCACAGTTCAAGCTCATGGGCAGGCAGGAACACACACCCAGCGTGAGTTTCAAGCTGCCAGATCTGGGACTCAAACTTTGGCTGACTACATGAGAGTCCAGCAATGTAACCATTATGCCATCTACTGGTCTCCTAATGTAGCTTTTAATGAAATATGACTGATTATAATAAATAGGAATTGGATTCTTCTGTTCTACATATTTCAGGAAACCCTCTTTGTACTGATATTCTTTTTAACTGTATTTAAGCCTGATAATTGTGTGCATCGTTTCCTGCCAAACAAATAAAACATATTTCCAAGTTTGTTAATTAAATGATCTCTCACCTAGGTGGGTAATCCATTTAGTCTTTTTACAAAGGCTGTTCATCTAATGACTGTGTCAATAAGTCATATTTACTGAATGACAAGTACTTATATCACTCATGTTATGATTCTGGTACTCTACAGTTTGATTTTTATGTTTAATAAACCATTCTTCATACCTTTGGACACATTTTATGGCAGGAATGGATGACTCGACCAAATGTCTGTAGGTTATATGTCTCATGTCCAAAATTCCAGAGATTTCCACATTAAAATTGGCAAACTGGTTAGACTATAAAAGTTACTAACTTTAGTTATTAACTTTATTAATAGTTATTAGCTTTATTCACCTTCCACTTAAAACAGCTGTTTTATTTCAGTATCCTGTTGAATAAAATCATCAAATCAAATCTGACTTTTCATAATTTATCTTAAAGTTACCTACCCAGTGTTGTGACATTACTTACAGTATTTGTGGTGGTAATATAAAATGCAAATTAGGGGACCAGCAGTTAGCGTAATGGCTATGTCACTGGACTCCTACATAGCTGACTGCGGTTCGAGTCCCGGACCTGGTGGCTTAAACTCATGCTGGGCGTGTGTGTGTGCGTGCCCAAGATACTGAGAGGAGAATGGAGGAGAAGGGATTGTGGCGTGACCATCCCCCCTGGGGGGGTGATTTCTGGCTTTTTGTCTCTCTCTCTGTTTGTCTGGTGACTGCATGTGCCCTAGAGCAAAAACCTCTTCCAAAAAATGCAAATTAGGAACTTTATAATTAGAGAAAATCAGATTTTGGTTTGTGTGAATTTAGGCAAAATTTAAAACACTTTAAGCCTGAGAGTTCATTTACTTTTTATCTAAATATCTTTTAATTTTTCTTTCTCATGGGCATGCACATGCCATATCATGCCATAACTTTCCACAGGGTCTGATTCACACGGTAATCTCCTTCTTCCAGTCCCATAACCCACCAGATACTAGGCACCCTTATATGTTAGGTGAACCTGGCTGAGGATTGGAACTATAGTCATATCAAATCCAGCTTCTCTCGAGCAGTGCATTACCGCTATGCTATAAAGCTGTACTGATCAATCTGATGGTCTATCTAATATATCCATCCATCCATCCATCCATCCACTTATCTGTCTATCCTAATCTATGGAATTGATATAGTACTACCTATCAGAGGGTTACCATCATGATTATGTGATTAGGCACAGGAACTACTTTCATCATTTTTAGAAATAGTAAAGTAACATTGACTACTAGATATTAAAAAATAAAATTAAAACAAACTTTCCTCTTGAGGTAAGTGTATCTTCACTTTACTTGAATACACCCTGCCTCTTTATACCCTCTCTTTTGGGCATAGTTGCTTCTTCATTCTGTTTGTTATACTCCCTGAGACCCAGCCAAAACTTCATCTATTCCCATGAATCCTTGTACCACTAATGAAGAACACAAAAATTTCTGAACATAGACCTAAATTTTACATACATACTTTGGTCCTTAATTCAATTTGTGGTGCACTGTTTTTTGTTGATTTGTCCATGTGGATATTTTTTTCCTAAAGGGGCTTTTAAATGTTTAGATCATGAAGTCATTAACGAAAAACAAAGAAACAAAAACAACAAAATACAAGACAAAAACAGGGTCAACCCAAACAAATCTTTCACCCAAAACACGACTAGAATGTATTTCAAACTTTCACATATTTGCTGAATGAGCATTAGAATGTCTTAGAATATTTGAAGTGACTTTCTTTGGATTTGAACTGAACGAACTGTAAGAGAACTATTGGGTTGTCAGAAAAGTTAAGATGTATTTTTTCTATGCAAAAATGTGTCCTGACTTTTCTGACAACCCAGTACTCTTCTTTTTCTTTCTCTCTCTTCTTAATTTGGTATAGGGTATATGTGCTTGCCAGAGAGCAGTGGAGAAAGAGAGAAGGAAGTGAGAAATCACCCCTTAGGGGAAATGACCATGCTGCAATTCTTCTCCTTTCTTCTTTGGCTGTTTTCAAGCAATCACATACATGTGTCCAGTATGTTTTTCAAGCACAACCCAGTACTCTTCTTTTTCTTTCTCTCTCTTCTTAATTTGGTATAGGGTATATGTGCTTGCCAGAGAGCAGTGGAGAAAGAGAGAAGGAAGTGAGAAATCACCCCTTAGGGGAAATGACCATGCTGCAATTCTTCTCCTTTCTTCTTTGGCTGTTTTCAAGCAATCACATACATGTGTCCAGTATGTTTTTCAAGCTGCCAAGTCCTTTTCTTCTTTGGCAAGCACATACATGTGTCCAGTATGTTTTTCAAGCTGCCAAGTCCGGGACTTGAACCATGCAGTCAGATGTTTGGAGTATCCACCCTCCTTAACTATCACACTCAACAATGTTTTTCTTTAACTGGCCTGTTTTAGATCTCTCTTTATTATCTTTGGTTACCTAGCAGGTAATGGTAATCTATAGCCAGATGATCCCATCAAAGCTCTTCTCTGTACTGATTTTGAGCGTTTATTCATTAAGCACATTCTTTTGATATTAGGTAATGGCCTATATTATTGTGAAAAATGGGAAAATTATGGTTTGGCTAATAAAGCAGTCACCCATTAGTCTCTAATATTATAAAGTGAATTTGTTTTCACAGATGATCTCATCAAAGCTCTTCATTTTGAGTGTTTATTCATTAAGCACATTCTTTTGATATTAGGTAATGGCCTATATTATTGTGAAAAATGGGAAAATTATGGTTTGGCTAATAAAGCAGTCACCCATTAGTCTCTAATATTATAAAGTGAGTTTGTTTTCAAAATGTGCTGAGTAAACTTCTTTGATAATTTTAAGAAAAATAATTTGATAGTGACTTACTATAATTTAAAAAGAAGTGGAAGTGATTTCTCTCTAGGTGGCTTCTTTCAAATTGCAGGTTTAAAGGTGGCAGATCACAGTAAGTAATTGCCTCATCTTAACTAGACACACTGCTGAAAGAGACCTTGGAAACATTTCTTCTCCTGGTGTTTGTATCACCTTGAGCTCCATTTTAATAATACCTTGCTCTTTTTTGGTATTGAACTGCATTATAACAGAAAAAGTGAGCTAGTTTCCCTTTTTTTTTTTTTTCAGAGAACTGAATTATATATAAAAAGTTTAAAGTTGCCAAGAAGTGTATCTCATATTTTTTAAAAAATCCTGTTCAGAGAGGTGGATTTGCCTTAAGTTCTTTTTCTTTCTCTCTCTTTTTTTCAAAAACCGCTAACACATTGTGATCTTAACCACTTTTTCTAATGTCTCTGTGATAGCTACCATTTTTATTTCATAAATACAATCGCCAATGCAATTAGAGTATTATTATATGGCTGTATTGAAGAGCCACAAGAATCACTAATTCATGCAATCATAGTATTAAAGTTTCTTTACAGTGTTTTAAATGGTTTTAGAATTCTTTTTTACTTAAGCACTATTTAAACTTAGAATGCATAGTATCATTTGGAATTTAGTATTTTGAATACCAATTTCTTGATAATTCAATCCAGGATCCTCTATTATGTGTTTATATGACTATGCAAAATGCTTTGTCTTATGAATAGGACAAAAAGATAAACTTTGTTTCTAAGTACTTAATAATTTTTAATGAAGATAATAAGCATGCAAGTAAATATAAGAATGCGTAGTGTAGCTATAGACAAAAACCTATGCAAATATTGATGTGTGTATTAGAGTGGTTTAAGATATAAAAATGATTTAAATTTGTCTAGGACAGTGGTCTTCAGACCTGCACCCAAGGCCAACTAATGGCATCAGCATCATTCGAGAACTTTTAAAAAATGCAAATTCTTGGGCATCACTTCATACCACAAACTCCAAAACTCCAGGATACGGTCTTAGGAATATGTATTTTTACAAGTCTTACAGGTGATTCTGATGCCTGGCAAAGTTTAGAACTCCTCCAGAGCTGAGTTGTACAGTTTGGTGGCTACCAGTCATGTGTCGATGCAAAATTTAAATTAAATCAATTTTTAGTTCCTCAGTTACATTAACCACTCAACTCAGTCAATTTGCTTGGAATGTATACTGGGTGCTCAGTAGGTATGTGGGGCTAGTGGTCATTGCACTGAGCACACCAGAGGTAGAAAGTAGAACATTTTCATTTTGTAGAAAATTTTATTGGATATCATTGTTTTAGAGCCTGAAGTCCTCAATGGGAGATGAGCAAGGAATGAAAGACATTGTTCAGATCATAGAGGTGTGTTTTGTTTGTTTTTGTTTTTGTTTTTGCACGTGTGCTTTCTGGAGAGACACAGAGGCAGTGAGAGGGAAAATGAGAAATCACCTCCTATGGGGGATGGCTACAACACAGTCCCTTCTCCTCCAGTATCCTCTTTGGATTTTGTGGTTTTCAACCATCTGGTCCAGGACTCATGTGGTTTTCAACCATCTGGTCCAGGACTCAAACCGTGGTCAGCCATGTGGGAATACAACACATTATCAGCCATGTGGGAATACAACACATTATCTACCATGCCTCCTTTTTTTTTTTTTTTTTTTTTTTTTGGGGGGGTTTTTTTTTTTTTGGCCTGCGCTAGAGAGGCAGAGAGATAGAAAGCGAGAAATCACCCCCCAGAGGGGATGGCCGCTGCAATCTCTTCTCCATTCTCCTCTCAGGATCTTGGGCACGCACGCACATGTGCCTGGCGTGAGTTTAAGCCACTGGGTCCGGGACTCCAACCGCAGTCGACTACGTGGGAATCCAGCAACATAGCCATTACACTAACTGCTGGTCCCCTCTACCATGCCTCTTGATGACCCCAATTATAGCGATTCTTGAATACAACTGTAGGGAGATTGAGTCATACCTTGTTACAAGGGCAGAGTGATCAATATTTATTGAGAAAAAACATGACACAGGCTGATGTTCATTAACAGAACATCACTCTTCCAGTCAGATGGTGTGAAGTGATTCCCATTGAGAGAGACTAGAGGGAAGCAAACACCAGATATGCTTGTACTGAGACTGCAGTAGTAGGGAAGAGAGGTAACACGTGTTTGTAGGACACAGAGCTGGTTGTTCTTTGGACAGGAAGTAGGCAGAAAGGTAGAAAACTTGAAAAACTTAAAAATTATGTGAGTAATTGGGGCAAAGTTGGTACCATTACTGCTGACAAGGGAATTATTTTTTTAGATATAAGGAAAAAAGATTTGAGTTTGTCATGAAATTTTGTCATGCTAATAGTTTCTATATTCATCCAGAAATTTTCTTCACTATATTTATGACAGTTTTATCCTGTTACTTTACTTCGCTATTTACTAAGTTAAGAGATAACCCCAAATGAAGTGTTTTCTTTATTCATGGATAGTTTGTGCATGTGTACACTAGATAGTGGGAGAGAGCAAGAGAGAAAAGCACCCGCCACAGGTTCTGGTCATATTACAATCCTCTTTCTCCAGTCCTCCAGACTTTTAGATCTTGGGCACTCATGCATGTGCCTGG
>NW_006208436.1:194477-214115 GCF_000334495.1 Tupaia belangeri chinensis
CTAAGGTTGCCATGTAGGATTTGGCTTCTTTTGAGCAGCACATTACCACTCTGCCACAGAGCTGGCTCAGAAAATCACTTTTAATGAAAAAAATAACTGAACATTTTCCCATGAACTATTATAAATGATTTTCAGAGGTTAAAGAAAAGATGGAAGAAATTTTATAAGTGCATCTGATTGAATGCTTCAAAAAAAGTTTCTCCCTTTTTTGTAGAAAATAAAAGGGTTACAAAGAAAGAAACCAAGGTATAACATGGTCTCTGAAAATTCTCATTTTCTCCAGTACAACTGGAACATTGTAGTTTATCTTATGGAAAGATTTAAAATTATTTTAATTTTTGAAATCAATTTAAAAATTATTTCAGTCTTGTGTAAAATTTAATTTTTTTTGGACATAACAGAGTGCTCAGAGAGTCATATATTCTAGTTTTTTATTATGTTACCAATTTCATAGCTGCATATATATTTATGCATTCATGTTCCCATACCCCTCTAGATGGATTTTTTTAAAATTTGCATTGGGCTAGTGTGCTTGCCAGAGAGAGAGAAAAGCAGGGGGGGGAGAGAGAGAGAGAGAGAGAAAGTGAAAGTGAGAATGCCTGCTGCTGTCCACTCCTGTCACATGTGCCTGACGTGGACGGTAGCAGCTAGACCTATTTTGATTATAACTGAGACCTGGGATAATAGTCTAAATAAGAGAATTGCCATCCCCATATAAACTAGAGTCTAATTGGGAATAGGTAGTGTGATGAGAAGAGTGTTAGATTTGTTAGAAAATGGTGTGAGAGGGAAGCTTCTGCAAAGACATAATGGTTATGCTTCGTCTGCTTCCAGCGTCTGTTTAGACTGTTAAATGCATAGGTTCTGAATGTTTACAATGTCACTGTGGGAACAAATAGGACAGATACACTCACAGGTGGATAGCCCAGAGGGAAGATGGGGAATCACAATGCCTTGCTTAGGTGCTGGCTTGTGCCATAATGTTGGGCAGGTATCTTACATTGACACTGGGTTCCTTGCCAGCTACCCTTTGGAAAAACTCAACTCTCTTAGTCACATTGAAGCCGCAGGGAGAGCAATCTAAACAGCAAGTAGCTTAATTGGTCCAATTTCTAGCCAGTCTAGTTTACTAGTTCACTGGAATCAGTGAACCCTGGATCCAGTTTCCTCGTGGTAACCAGACCAACAGGTGGACCTATGCAGGCCACAAGGATCTGTGAAAATTCAAGACATTGACACAGACTGTGTCTCAACTAGAGTAGAAACAATGGATGTGTGCCACAGGAAGGAGCGATCCATTATTCAGAATCAGTTTAGTGCCTTTGATACCTCATCTGCTCTTTCTCCTCTCGTGACTTGGTCTGTTGTCTGCAGCACCAACCTTTAAATTTCTCTCCTTACATTCCAAATGGGCTTTCTATTTGCAGTGTTTGAGCCTCCTGATATCACTAACTTTATTTGTGTAGAGTCGTTTCTTTTCTTTTCTTTCTATTTTTTTTTTTAGAGGTTTTTGCTATAGGGCATGTGTGCTCACCAGAGAGACAGAGACAGAGAGACAGAAAGTGAGAAATCACCCCCCACCCGGGGGGGGGGGTCATCACGCCTCAATCCCTTCTCCTCCATTCTCTTCTCAGGATCTTGGGCATGCACACACACGCACACACGCCTGGTGTGAGTTTAAGCCACTGGGTCCGGGACTCTAACTGCAGTCGATTACATGGGAGTCGAGCGACATAGCTGCTACGCCAACTGTTGGTCCCTGTAGAGTCATTTCTTGTTGAGGCAAGGAAGATGCCTGTTTTTTAGGATATTGGAGGGTAGAGCAAGAACAGTTATTGAATACTTCAATACTTGATTCTGGCTGGGCTGTACCTGTGTCCTTTGCTTCTCTCACTTCCTGGCCTACAAATTCTGCAGTTTAGATTACTTCATCTCTTGTGTTTTACTGACTAGAGGTTTCCTAGTGACTAGCACATATATTATTACGCTAAAGAAGAACTGAAAATAGTTTTTCAAAAGCTTTTATAACATTTTTCTGAAGAGAGAACTGTTTTATAATTCTTAACATTCATATCACACTGATATATTTTCCTTAATTTAACTATTATTTCATTTTAATATAACACAATATAGAATAAATCTCTTGTGTGTCTGACACATAATTGTACACGTTTATGGGTTATAAAGTGCTATTTTAACACGTTTACAATATGTCATGATCAAACCAGGGTGATTAGCACATTCACCTCAAACATTTCTCATTTCTTTGTACTGAAGTTTTCTCTTCTAGCTATTTTGTACAAGTTTCTTCTTAACCCTTTATTCTCTGAGCAGTTTAACCTCTTCAGGATACCCACTCTTTTTCTTTCTAAAAGTAGAGGTTTGGCTTTAGTGACCTCTGAATTTCCTTCAAGCTCTGAGACTAACAATATAAATTAAGGATAATAATGAGACTTTCTTCTTTTCCTGAGAAAGGTGCTGCTTTCTAAAACATCCCTTAGATCTGCCGAAGCTAACAGGCCATTGCAATAGTCTGGCTCGGAACACGATTTGTCTTCTGATACTCCTCACATGGCTGCCTTTCATTCTTCCATGCAATGATTTTGCAGGCATTCAGTCCTTGAAGCAAGTAGCATTTTCTAATTTTAACTCAGGTCAGTCAGATGGGTGAATACTGATGAACAAGCATTTGTTATAAGCATGTCTCAGGTAATGTTAATCTGGACTGAACATGTGCCATGCCTAAGAGATTTCTTAATTAACCTGCTGACACTGCCCATGAGGGTTCAATGTGCTTTCAGGAAAGAGCCCTATATGCATGTGCCCCTTTGCTATTTTTACCATTTCTGATGTTCCATGAACATCATACCTTTTATTTTCTTATCAAAAATAATTAAGACCATTTGATACATGATGTTAATTCTTTAAAATGCTGGTAACATTCAAATATATTAAAGATAGAAATCTATAGATCACAAGATAGGAACAAATGAGCAAATTTTTCATGCTTTTGGTTTACTTATTTGGCTCTTCATGTCTTTGTTTTTAGAAAGATCTATTACAAAGCCACTTATCTGAAATGTATCACCTGAAAAGCTAAGACAATCTACTAGAAGCCTCCCATATCAACTCTTGTTGTGATGTTTATCTTGACATTTTTTTAAATTAATTTTTTTAAAGATTTTTGTGCTTGCTGAAGTGAGAGAGATAGGAACAGAGATAGAAGGAGGGAAAGTGAGAAATCACCTCCCCCTTGCCACAATCCCTTTTCCTCTGCCCTCCTCTCAGGATTTTGGGTACACATGCAACATGCACCTGGTGTGATTTTCAAGCCACTAGATCCCAGACTCGAACTGCAGCTGGCCATGTGGGTGTCCAGAGTCAACCACTAAGCCAGCTGCTGGTCCCTATCTGCTATATTTGAAAGTGTAGTAGTGTAGCCACTACTGTCACTTTCACTCTGGAAAATCTGGCATGTACCTATTTTATTTGCTGTTGAGTTGGACTGAATTTCATACGAAAAAATAATGACAAGTTTTACATTCCATTCAAATAATTCTGTTTATGCTTGACTAATATACTAAATAACAATATTTTTTTAAATTAAAAAAATATTTAAACACAGAAAACATATAAAATACACTAATAATAAGCATACAAGTTGATAATATGAGCATTTCCAAACTCTTAAGTTTTCCTGGTATCTTTTCCCACTCTTTTTTTTTTTGGAGAGGTTTTTGCTATAGGGCGCATATGCTCGCCAGACAGAGAGACGGAAAGTGGGAAATCCCCCTCCCCCAGGGGGGATGGCCACGCTGCAATCCCTTCTCCTCCATTCTTGTCTCGGGATCTTGGGCATGCACGCACAAGTGCCCGGCGTGAGTTTTAAGCCACCGGGTCAGGGACTTGAACCGGGGTCGACTACGTGGGAGTCCAGCGACATAGCCATTATGCTAACAGCTGGTCCCTCTTTTCTCACTCTTCATCTTACCTCCCCTGTTGAGTAACTACTACTCTGACTTCTATTGTCATGATTAATTTTGCAAGGATATTTTATTGAGGTACAAAAATACAAAAGTTAAAAGTTTTGTTTTTAATAGCAGTTACATTGCTAGACTCCCACATGGCCAACCATGGTTTGTGTCTCAGTGGCTTGAAACTCATGCTGAGTGTATATGCATGTGTGCCAAAGAACCTGGAAGGAGAATGCAGGAGAAAAGAGTGCAGCATGGCCATCCTGTTTGGGGGGTGACTTCTCACTTTTCCCCTCTCACTCTCTCTCTGCAACAGGTGCATATGCCCTAAAGCAAAAACCCCTTAAAGAAAAATAGCTCTCTTTAATAGCTCATGATATAGTGGGGGCAGGGGCTAATATCCATGAAGAAACTACCAAGAGTACTAACGTAAGCCGTAAATATCATATAGTTGTAAAAGTAACAATGCCATCTTGGGTTTAATAGATTTGCTATTTATAAACATGTGTAAATTTATAATCATAATTGAACCTCATGACACTTCTGTACAATGAGTTCTATTATCTCTGTTATATTAATTAGATAATTTAAGATTGAAATGTTGACTAATATTATGGTATTAGTTTTATCTTGCTGTTTGACAAGTAATCACAGATTTAGCAACATAAAAAGATAAATGTATTATTTCACAGTTTTCATGGGCTAGGAATTTGGGCACAAGTCAGGAGGTACCTCTGGTCAGGCTAAAAAAAAATTATTGGCCAAGACTACAATCTCAGCAAGACTTGAGGTCCTCTTCCAAGATCCCTGCTTTTAGGCAAAATTCAGTTCCTTGTGACTGTAGGACTGACATTTCTCTTTACTTATGAAGAGCTAGCGGTAACCCTCAGTTCCTGAAGGCCAACCCCAGGTCTTAGTCTTGTGGCCTTCTCACAACATGATAGATTACTTCTTCATGGCCACTGTTGATTTGCTCTCATTCTGAGTAACTCTGACACTTTGAAGGACTTATTTGATTTTAGGCCTATCCAAGATAATTTCCTTTTCTACTGGCTTGAAGTCATTAAATTAGAATCTGGATGACATCTGCAAAATCCTTATGTAGGGATTACATTGCAGCAGGCGGGAATGTTGGGGGCCATGTGCCTAACATTGTGATGACAGTTTCAAATGAAGTGATAAAGAAATAAACCTGGTTGTTTACCGTCTACTCATACTACTATCTGAACATGAAGAGTTAAGTGATTTTTAACAAAAGGCTTTTCTGGCTAGCTAAACCAATCATTTATTGAAGGTTTATTATGGTTCCTTATCAGGTTGAAAGTTACTGGCAATTTTATAAGATCCACTTTTCGTCCTGTTTTACAGATAGGAAAGGCAGGGCTTGGAGAGGAAAAGCAACTCGGTTAAAAGCAGACTGCTTCTATGTGAAGGAGCCACCTAAGGCCTTTCTCCACATCCTGTGCTCTTTTTCACTATATTACATGCCTGAACATAATATTTGAACTAAGCTTTGAAGAAGATATGGGTTTTAACATAGATATATAATCAGAAATAACCAGTAATAAGCATAAACAGCAGCAAAAATAGGCATAGAGTTAGGAAATAGATTTGTTATTTAGATTGTAATTCTCCTGATAACAACTAAATTGTGCCAACTAACATTTGAAGTGCAGTAATGACTTTTCAATGGAAGTTTGTGATGTCTCATGATAAGAAACATGTTCATTGCCCATACAACATCTATTTTTTTTTTTTTTTTTAGGAAACTCAAGGAAAGATTTTTTTTTTCTAGTTTTCAAATGAAGAAATGCTGAATTACACTATTTTCACTGAACTGTTACAGCTTTTCCCCACTTGCCTGCTTAGAAATCTTAGTGCTGAATTTGTGGCCCACCGATAACGTGTGTCTGACTTTATAGTCAAGGTATCAATGTATTCCCCTTACCTTTTTTTTCTCTTTTGCATCACCTTCTTTTAATGTATTTTATTGCTACAAGCTACCTTCAAAATGTTAAAGAACTATTCAAGGTATAAATAAACAAATATATGAATAAAATTTGGGCAGGTAGTTTATAGGAATTACTCATGAATTTATAGATAGGCCAGGAAGTCTGAAATATGAATTTCTGATGCTTAGCTATCAAAGTCCTAAACCAAAGTGCACTGGAACACTAAATCATTAGCTTGGCTGTCACGCTATTGTCAATAGATCTCAATGGCCAGGCCTAGATCTTGTGTTATAAAAAGCAGGACTTGGAACTCCCAGCATAGATTCCACTCTGGTGTCTCCTTTCTTTAACTCAGAAAGTAATTGGATGCAAAGTATGTAAAAGGAGTGTTATGAAAAATTAAGGTCCTTCAAAAATTACCTTGGCAGCTGTGTCAGCTCAATTTAGATGGAAGTTTGCTGGCACAGACTCATAAAATGCAGCACATCAGCAAAGTGATGATTGTTACAAATAAAAAGTACTGCACCTCTTTCATATCTTTAGAAATGTAAACTGTATTTAAAAAATGATGCTACCCAACTTTGTTATGAATGTGACATAGGAAGTTTTTGTTATGAAAAGCTATTTGAGAGAGTTCATCACAAACATCTGATGAGTAAAACTCTGGAAAAGACAGTAAATTAAAAATCCAGGACATCATAAAAATTGCAGGAAACAAGAAAGGAGACTAGACAGAAAGAATTGGAGGTCCATATTATATAAAAACATAGAGAAGATGGGAATTACCCAATACAAGAGTGTAGAAGAAAAAGAAAACCTAATTGTCTTGGGAAGTTCAAAGAACTAAAGCACGTTGGGAGAGGTGAATGGTGAGGTCATACATGAATCAAATGGAGAGGGAAAAAGCAAAATAGACGATCAAAAGGGCTCTGGTATCGAGGCAAAATAGAAATGAATTACTTTTTGGGACCAGCAGTTGGCATAATGATTATGTTGCTGGACTTTCATGTAGTCGATCGTGGTTCAAGTCCTAGACCTGGTGGCTTAAACTCATTCCAGGTGTGTGTGTGTGTGTGTGTGTGTGTGTGTGTGTGTATACCCAAGGTCCTGAGAGGAGGATGGAGGCCATCCCCCCTGGGGGGTGATTTCTCACCTTCTGTCTGGCTGTCTCTGTCTTTCTGGGGAGTGCACACTCCCTATAGCAAAAACCTCATCCCCCCCAAAAAAAATACTTTTTTTTTTTTCTTTTTAGGTTTTTGTCATACGGTGTGTGTACTTGCCAGAGACAGAGAAAAGGGAAAGTGGAAAATCACCCTCCAGGAGGAATGGTCATGCCACAATCCCTTCTATTCTTCTCTTGGGATCTTGGGCACATGTGCCTGGTGTGATTTTTCAAGCTACCAGGTCTTGGACTTGAACCATGGTCAGCTATGTGGGAATCCAGCACCGTAAACACTATGCCACCTGCTGGCCCCCAACTGGGGGTTTTTAAGGACAGAATGCTAAGAAGTGCTAATGTATTGAATGTATATCATGATAAGGTGACTATTGGGGCAGCAGAAAGTTAAGTTGGAATGAAAGCAACAAATGGCATATTAATGTTTTTTCTCATGAAACCATGGGAAAAATAAAAAAAAAAACTTTTTTATATTAAGTTCATAGAAATTTTAATTTCCTAGATTAAGGTTAAGTCTTTGGCTATTAGTTAGCAAACTTAAAATGTAAATTTTCCCTGGGACCAACAGATGGCATAATGGTTACATCACTGGACTCCCATGTTGTTGAATGTGGTTTGAGTCCCAGACCTGGCAGGTTAAAAGTCATGCTGGGCACATGTGCATGTGTGCCCAAAATCCTGAGAGGAGAATGGAAGAGAAAGAACTGTGGCATGGCCATCCCCCTTGTAGGGCGATTTCTCACTTTCTGCCTCTCTGGCAAGCGCATGTGCCCTATAACCAAAATAATAATAATAAAAGAAAAAGAAAAAAGAAAAAAAGTGAGTTTTCCTTAAATGGTTTTGGATTCAAAAAGTATAAAGCAAGAACTTAAAATAAGTGGCATATTATATTGATAACCACAGCTGTTACTGAAAGAATTCTTTATTCATCATGTTAGTAGAAACAAAATCACAATTTTAATTCTGAGATATTTATTATTATTTAGCGATTTAATTGTAAAATGATCTTATGTATGTGTTAGCTATCACAGTGTTTTATCAGGCTGTAGAAGAATGTTATTTATTTTTACCCCTAAATCTCCAAAGCAGAGTCTTCTTATTCAACATTTGTAATAATATTTATGTATTTGAAATACAGTATTGGTGGAAACTTCATAAAGCATTAAGAGACTCTTACTTGAATTGTGTGCTGATTTTCTTAGAGCTCTTCAAAAATAACAACAAAGTAATCACAATTTGTGATATAAAGCTTAGAGTAAGAATGATACCCAGCAGTACTTTATAGATTTTAGGCAGTTATTAAATTTGCTTTATATTACAGTAATATACAGTGTGAGAAAAGGGAAGCATGATCTTTAAAATCAGTGCATCCTCTAAGAGTAATAGTTTTCATAGGAGGAGTTTGAATACAAATGCATAAAAATATAGATGCATATTAAAAGCAGCAATACCCAAAGAGCTCAGAAAAATAACTAATAAAATATCAAAATATGATAATGTAACTCAAGTGGATTAGTTAGGATCTTTTAAAATGAGAGGTGGTGATATTTTAAGGTCATGGACCCTATTGAATTGAGACCTATATAAAAGTTAAGTAAAATTGTGTGTTAATTTAAATGGTAATTGAGGAGCAAGTACTGTCGGCTCATTTGTGACTAGTTCACCTCTTCGCTTTCTTGAGCTATTGATAAAGATACAGTCGTATAGATAATTTTCAAACATCCTGTAATTGTAAGAAAACACAACGAGTCCTTTTTTTCTTTTGATCTCCATACTCAAAGGTTTTGTAATAAATGTGGAAAAAAAAAACTGCCTTTAGTTCTTGTATTGGAGTATATACATAATAAGGCTATTACTCTTGAGGGAAATGAATCAACAAGTTGCGTCAACAAGAATTGATTGGCACCACATATAAGTGACACCACCATGTAAAGAACATTCAGTTTTGAAATTTAACTGTACTTGGTTTTAGGATTTCACAGACTAATGAAATTGGCATTTAGGCCTCAGGAGTTTCACAGTTCACTGGGAAAGTCAGACTTGAAAATAAGTTAGGGCAATATGGCATGATGATTAAGATTTGTCCAAAGTACTAAGTCTGTCTGGGATACCTTAGCAGGTTGAGGAAGATTTACTAGGAAACCTCTTCTTGAACTTATGCGTCTTAAGTGAAAAATAATTAGAGAGTCTCATGGATTTGTATTGTATTTGAGACTTAGGGTCCTAAGTTAAGATTACTCATCTGTTTATCCAACCTTTCGTTTGTTTGTTCATGTCTCTAATATTTTTTTTTTACTATCTGTGTATTAAGTGCTTGAGATATAGGGATAAATAAGAGTACTACTCTATAATCTAGACATAAATAAATATACTTTTGATATTTTCTGAGAAATACATCAAAAAGCAGAGGCATAAGCCAATACTGTAAACACTGTTAAATGTGCTACCATAGATCTATGCACAAATTCCTGTGGGGGAGTTAACTCAGCCTAATTGTGGAGGAAAGGGTATAAAATGGTTGTGAAAAGATACGCAGGTGAGATCACACCTGAACTGGGTCTAGAGGGATGAGTAGAACTCAGTTAAGTAGCTGAACAATAATAGGAAGAGAGGAAAGTACATTTTTTTTGTGAAAAGGAAACTACTTTTAAGGTTTTGCTGTAGGCTGTGTGTGCTCACCAGAGAGAGACAAAGAAGGAAAGTGAGAAAACCCCTCTCTCATATTGAGACGTCATGGCCATGGCTTGATTACTTCTCTTCCAGTCTCCTCGCAGGATTTTGGGCATGCACGCACACATGCCTGGTATGAGTTTTCAAGCTGCCAGGTCCAAAACTCAAACTACTCATCCAGCAATGTGGGATCCAGTGCCTTAACCTCCATGTTACCTGTTGACCCCATGAAACCACTTCTTAAGAAACATGAAAAGGCATGAGAGCTTTCTGTGTTCACAGAGCAACAGCGTGTTAACATTTGGATAGTGAGTTGGGTTAATATGTACTTTCTGAAGGTAGCTAACCATGAGAACTTTAAGTACATCAAATTTTCATGTTAAAAGGAACACTAAGAGAAGAGTGTAGAATGCATTAGAAAATAAGTAACTTGGAAGAAGTTTGAAGGCATATAACCTTCCTTGCAAAGAATGATGAATATCTAAGCCAATACAGTAGCAGCATGGATAGAGAAGTGGGTAAATAATTTAGAGCTACTGAGGTGAAAAAATCAACAGGGATTTTTAATTTTTCATTATTTGTTTCTATTCTACTTTATTTCATGAAAAATTTAAAGTAGCTTATAGGAAAATATAGCATGCATCAGAAAAAAAGTGTATTTATTCATAAAATTATATTGCTGTCGAAGAAACTAATTAATCAATGAGCAGTAGGGCTAAGGAAAACGGTAGAAAGGAAGATAGTGCCTTGACTTTCTTTGCTTTGAAAATAGATGTAATTCTTCTTTACCAAAATAGGAAACAACATGGGAAAATTACCTTATCTGGGGAAAAATTTTTATTTTTGTTCATATTGAATTTAAGGCACTTATGAATCATCCAGAATGGGGTATTCAAATGACAGTTGGATATTTAGGTTTAAAATTCGAGACAATAGGGCCAGTCAGGTGGTGTGGTGGTTCAGGCAGCTGGATCTCACATGGCTGACATCATGGTTCCAATCCTGGACAAGAATCATGACAGGTGGGTAGGCGTGCACCCCCAAAGTCCTGAGAAGAGAATGGAGAGAAGAGATTGCAATGTGGCCATTACCACTCACTCTCTCTCTCTCTCTCTCTCCTACTCCTTTTGTTTCTCTGTCTCTGTTCCGATGGTGGATGCACACACCCTTTAACAAAAAATAATAATAATAATAATTCAAGAGAATGGTTTGAGAGACATAGAGTATCAAGTATTTCCTTTGAAAATGGGGCATAAGACTGATTCCAAAGTTTAGTGGTTCTTAAATCTTGCTCACGGGCTAGGGATTGAATATGGCTCTGCTGGACTAAGTTGAGCTTGTCTTTAGGAAGCAATTGATCTCAGTACTGCTCCATGTGTCATCTTATCCTGGGGTCAGAAGCCTTTGACCCAAGCCCCAAAGAGTGTTCTTCGTATTGGCTAAAGTGCAAGGGAAGCAAGTAAAGGGGCTTCTTGAGGCCTCTGTGTATCTAGCAAATTGTCCTTATGTTCATACTTCATTGACCAAAACAAATCAACTGGCCAAGTCTATCATCAAAGGAGCTGGTAAGTACCTAGAGAGAACCATGGGAAAGGCAGGGAGGAAGGGGGCCCCCTGAGCTGCGCTGTAGCATCTTGAAATGTGAAGGGAGAGCCAGAATGCATCAGCTCAATTTTGCTACTGAAGGAGAAATAAAGATTGAAAAAACAAACAAACAAATAAATCACAAAACCTATTGTAGTTTCTACTACAAATGTCAGAAAAAGGTATTCTTGTATATTTTGTCTGTCTGATTATGGCAATCAAGATTAGGGACATGGGAAAGGGATATAAACTACATAAAAACGTAGAGGGAAAGGAGATAATTTTTACAACTCAGAAATAACATTGTAAACAACAAGGACTATTTTATTCAAAAAATAAATCTTCATTCTGAGTTAAAATTTTTTAGTTTATTTATTTAATCATGTTTAATTACATATGTCTTCATAGTGTATATCATCCCTTTTTCCAGCATGATTGCCATGCATATCAGTCAAGACAGACCCATTACTATACACATCATCATCAGCAAATAGTTTTTCTTTCTTTTTTTTTTTGTCAATTAAGTGCAACCTTTTCTTTCTTTTACCCACCCACATATTACCCCTATCCTTACTATCTTTAGTATTTCACCATTGCCCTCCCTGCTACTATACCTTCCAAACTTTTAGTTTCTGCTATATAACACAGATAATCAGTATATATTGAGTGGGGACATACAATGTCTGTCTATCATAGTCTGACTTGCTTAGCATTAAGTTTTCCATATTGGCCCTCTTTGTATCAAATGTCAGGGTTTCATTTTTTATGGCTGAGTAATATTCCATAGAGTACACATGTCACATGTTTTTCAATCTAATCCTCTATTTTAGGACATTTGGGTTTATTCCATGTACTAACAATGATAAATAATGCTTCAACAAACATGGATGCACAAGTGTGTTTCCGACTGAAGCTTTTTCTATTCTTCTGGTAAATACCTAAAAGTGGAGTTACTGGGTCATATCATATTTCTATTTGTATGTTTCTAAGGAATGTCCATATTGTCCTACAAAGTGGTTGTACTAATTTACATTCCAAAGAGTGTAGGAATTCCCTTTTCACTACTACCCTGCCAGAACTTATCATTATTTATCTTCTTAATTTTAGCCATTCTGACTAGGGTTAAGTAGTTTTGATTTACATTTTCTTATGACAAGAGATGTTGAGCGTGTTTTCATATGCTTTTGGGTCATTCAAATGTCTTTGGAGAATTGTCTGTTCAGCTACTTTTCCCATCTTTGAGGATTTATTTATTTATTTTTTTGTGGGTAAGCTGCTTGAGTTCCCTGTATATTCTTGGTGTCAGTCCCTTCTCTAAGGTTTAAATTGCAAATATATTTTCCCACTCTGAGGGTTCTTTGGCTGTGCAGAAGCTTCTAAGCCTAATATAGTCCCATTTGTCTATTTTTTGGACTATTGCCTGTGCTTTTGAGGTCTTCTTTAAGAAGTCATTTTCTACTCCAAGGTCTCTAAGAGTTTTCCTGTGTTTTTCACCAGTATTTTTATGTTTAGATCATCAATACATTTTGAGTTAATTTTGTTAGTGGTGAGAGATAAAGATGTAGTTTTATTCTTTTGTGGGTGGATATTTAGTTCTCCTAGTACCATTTGCTGAATATTTTTTTTCCCACTGGATTATCTTGTACTGTTTGTCAAGGATCAGTTGACTGTATGTTTTGGGGTTTATCTGGGAATTCTCAATTCTGTTCTATTTGTCTACATGTCTGTTTTTGTGTCAATATCATGCTTTTTTAATGATCACAGCTTTGTAATATGTTTTCAAAGTCAGGAAGTGAGCTGCTTCCTACTTTATTCCCCTTGTACAGTATTACTTTGGCAATATGGGACATTTTGTGCTTCCAGACAAATTTTATGGTTGTTTTTCTTTTTCTGTGAAGAATATCTCTGGTAATTTGATTGGGATTTCACTGAATTTGTAGATTAATTTGAGTAGCATTGTCACCTTGATTATATAAAATCTTCTAACCCAGAAACATGGATATTTTTTCACTTTTTTGGTATCATTTTTAATTTCTTTTTCTAGTGTTTCATAGTTTTCTTTATAGAGATCTTTGATGTCATTGGTAAGGTTTATTTGCAGATATCCTATAGTTTTTGTGGTTATTGAAAATGGGATTTCTTTCTTCAGTTCTGTCTTCATTTGTCCATTGTTGGGGTATAAAAATGCTATAGATTTTTGTCTGTTGATTTGTATCCTGTCCCTTCACTGTATTTGTTTATCATTTCCAGGAGTTTTTTCACATATTCTTTTGGATTTTCTATGTATAGTATCATGTCATCTGCAAATAGAAATAATTTTACTTCTTTTCCTATTCGGATGTCTTTTATTTGTCTCTCTTATCTAATTACATTGGCTAGAACTTCCAGTATTATGTTAAAAAGGAGTGGAGGGGGAAAAAAAAGAGTGAAGAGAGTGGGCAGTTTTGTTTTGTTTCAATTTTTAGTGGAAAGGCTTTCAGCTTTTTCCCATTCAGTATGATGTTAGCTATGAGTTTTTCATAGATGGCTTTTATTGTGTTAAGGAATGTCCCTTCTATGCCAATTTTGCTGAGAGTTTTAATCATGAAGGGATGTTGTATTTTATTGTATGCTTTTTCTGCATCAATTGATATGATCATGTGGTTTTCATCTTTCTTTTTGTTAATGTGATGTATTACATTTATTGTTTTGTGTATGTTGGACCATCCATGCATTCCCTGCAATAAATCCTACTTTGTCATGGTATATAATCTTTTTAATATGTTGTTGAAGTTGAATATGATTTGCTAGTATCTTGAGAATTTTTGCATCCGTATTCATTGCTTGTTATGGGTCTGTTTAGATTTTGTTTCTTCCTTATTCAATCTTGGTAAATTTGACATGTCCAGAAATTTGTCCATCTCATTTAGATTTTCTTGTTTTTTGGCATATAGTTGCTCATAGTACTCTGATATTTTGTATTGGTGGTGTATTCATTGCAATAATTCCTGTTGCTGTGTTGATTTATCTGGTTCCTGTCTCTGTTCTTGTTGATTACTCTAGCTAATACCATGTCAGTTTTGTTTCTCTTCTCAAAGAACCATCTTTCAGTTCTATTTGTTTTTTTTTTTTTGTATAGTTCTTTTGTTCTCTTTTTACTTTATTTCTGCTTGAATCTTATTTCTTTTCTCCTGGAGTCTTTTGGGTTTTTGGTTGTTGTCTTTCCAGTTCCTTGAGTTGTGTTGTTATGTTGTTTATTTGTCACCTTTCTGCTTTTTTTTTTTTTTTTTTTTTTTTTATGGGCACTAACTGCTATGAACTTCCCTGATTGCTTTTGCTTTGTGTGATAGGTTATAAACACTTGTTCATTATCATTGGTTTCTATGAACCTTTTGATTTCTGTCTTATTTTCTTCTTTAGTCCTGAAGTAAATTTAAGAGTTGGTTGTTTAGTTTGCATGTGTTTGTAAATTTTTGAGGCTTTTCCTGTAGTTGATTTCAAGTTTGATTCTATTGTGGTCAGAAAAAAAAAATTTGTAAAGGCTTGTTTTGTGCCCTATCATGTGGTTAGAAAATGTTCCATGTGGGGGTGAGAAAAATATATTTTGTAGTAGTTGGGTGAAATACTCTATAAATGTCTATCAAGTTCATTTCATGTATGATATCATTTAGATCTTGTATCTATTTGTTTATTTTTTTGGTCTAGATGATCTGTCCAGAAGAGTCAGTGGGCTGTTGAGATCCCATACGTTTATTTTGTTTCAGTCTAGCTCTTCCTTGAAATCAAGCAGTCTCTTTGATGTAGTTAGGTGCTCTACTGTTGGTTGCATAGATATTTAAAAAGTGTTTTATCTTCTTGGTGAATAAGTCATTTTAATATGTTATAATGTCCTTCTTTGTCTTTTCTTAAATTTTTCATTTTAAAGTCTATTTTGTCTGATACTGATAACACTACTGCAGTGTTTTTTTTTTGGTTTCCATTTGCATGGAATACCTTTCTTCAGCCCTTCACTTTCAGTTTGTGTAAGTCCTATCAGTGAGATGTGTTTCTTGTGAGCAGCAAATAGAGATGGTTTCTGACTTTTTGTAACTATTCGGCCAGTCTCTGTCTTTTAATGGGATAATTATTTTATTAACATTCAACGTTATTATTGATATTTGTGGATTTATCCCTCATTTCATTAACCATTTTTTCAGTTGTGTTTTGGTCTCCTATTAGTTTTGCATTAGTTATCCTTATACAACACTCCCCTCAGTACTTCCTGTAGAGCTAGTCTAGTATTGGTGAATTCTTTTAAGTTTTTGTTTATTTGAGGATATTTTTATTTGTTCTAACCATTTGAAGGACAGTCTTGCTGGATATAGTATTCTTGGTTGAAATAATTTTTCTTTCAATGTTTTGAACACATCTTCCCCTTCCTTCTTTGCCTTTGTTGTTTCAGTTGAGAGATCTGACATAGCCTAATGGGATAATCTTTATAAGTAAGTTGATATTTCTCCCTTGCCATTTTTGAAATATTGTCTTTGTCTTTAATGTTTACCCATCTGGCTATGATGTGCCAGAGGGAGGATATTTTTGTGTCAATTCTATTTGGGGTCCTTTTTATTTCTTGGGTCTGAATTTCTCCATGTTTTTCTGTACTTGGAAAATTTTCAGATAGTATTTCATGGAAGAGGTTTTCCATGCCTTTATCTGGAATACCCATATTTGGGTGTTTCACGGTATCTAGAATTTCCCATACGTTGCCCTCTTTTTTGGTGGTACTTTTTTCCTTCTTTTTGGTGATTTGGTCCCTCTTTTTTGGGGGTACTTTTTTCCTTCTTTTTGGTGATTTGGTGTATGCTGGAGACTTTGTCTTTGAGGTCAGAAACTCATTCTTCTGCATGGTACAATCTGCTTTTAATGCTTTCTAGGGAGATTTTAATTTCTGGTATTGTATTCTTCATTTCCAGAAGTTCTGTTTGATTCTCTTTTAGAGAGTCTATTTCTTTATTAAATTCCTCTTTCATCTCCTGAAATGATTTTCTCATTTTCTGAAATTTATTGTATGTTTTCTCTTGCATCTCATTGAACTTTGTCACTATGAATATTTAGAATTCTTTTTCTGACATTTCTGTGTATTTCTTGGTGTTGTCCACTCTTGGTGTGCTACTACCCTCACCTGTTTTCTTGTGGTTGTTTTCTCGTGTTTCTTTGAGATCTGTGCTGGTTTCTAGTCATCTGATGCAGTACTCACTGTTTTCCATTTATTTATTAGAGCGGTTTCTGTAGTACGAGTGGAGGAAATTTCAAACTTAGTTCCCACGTGTGTTCCTACTGGAGAGCTGTGTCTCCCAGGTCAGAACAGTTGTTGGTAACTTCAAATTCTTGGCTCCTCTACCGAATGTTCAGCTCTTGATGAGGTGGTAGCAAGCTAAGAAGATATAAGTTGGTGAAGATGATCCAGTCGCACAATAAGCAGGTTTGTGTACCCAAAGTTCCAAAGTGTCTTCCAGGCCGTAAGCATGGACCCACCCTACAGACCTGCCCAGACCGGGCTCAAAACTCCTGGATAGAGGGCAGACAGGGTGAGGCCAGGTTGCTGGGATAGTGGACAGTGGAGTTCAAATTCCCAAGGTGGCTCTGAGGCCCGAGCATGGACTCTCCCTGAAGGCCTGCCCAGACCAGGTTCAAGATTCCCTGCAGGCTGGCAGTCAGGGAGAGCCCAGGTGCTGGAAGGGTGAGCTATGAAGTCCAGAAGTGGCTCCCAGATTGCAAGCAGGAACTCACCCTAAAGGTCTCCTGAGTTAAATTTTTGAAAAATCTCTTTCTTAGCATAAAATTATAGGGCACTTAGTTTACCAGAACAAATTGCTGCCATTTGAAGTAGTGTCCTATCCTATTCAATATGAACTTCCTGCAATTAACCAGGCCAGAAAAAACTTTATTAACAAGATACATAATAAACAAAAAGAAATCTGTAAAGGAGAAAAGGGATAATAGAAACAATGCATGAAAAACATTCACCGAAAACTATTCATGAACCAGATGAAAAACACAACGTAATTTGCAGTTCTTAGAGATAGATTAGAGAAATAAAATTTTTTCATCTTCAGAATAAAAGTTCAAAGAATTTTCCAGTAAAAACTCTTATACCAATTGAATGTAAGTAAAACCTTAATAGAGAAACAATGGCAAAAGGACATGAGATAAACATCAAACTTACTCAACTGAAGGACCAAGTGATTGTGGTTTTAAAAGAGAAGATATTAAAAATCATGAAAAAGTAAAAGCAGTAGTAATAACATGCTCTGTGAAGAGAACTGGCAAATGCAAAACTCAGTTCCAGTGTTTTGTCTTTGAGCCAAAGCTATTCAGCAACAGGGTATATGTTATCTAACGGCATAATGGGGAACATTAGAAGTACTAAAATAATCTGATGAGATAAAATGTACATTTAATAATACAGTAGATTACTCAAAACAATTTTGAAAAAGAAAAACAATAATGCTGACTGATTTCAAGGGTCTTTATGAAGTGACAGCCATCAAGATAATTTAGTATTTGAGTAAGAACAGAAGTATATAGATACATGGAACTGGACAGAATTCTGAAATAAACTCACACACATGAGATAAACTTATTTTTAATAAAAGTGCCAGGGTAATTACAGGTAGGAAAAAAGTGTTTACAGGAACCGCTCTGTAACAATTATCTCATATGGGTGCAAGTAAATCGCTTGCATTAACACAACAATGTAGTATTATCTAAAAAGATGCCACAGGGAAGACTGGGCTTCAGTTCCAGGTCACCCTTATACATAAGGCTCATGTGTGCCTACCTGCTTGGGAAAGATAGGGGATAGGGGGTCATAGCAGGAGACTTTGCTTAGGATGCTTCCCTCTCTCAATCAATCAATACAAAGTTGAACCACATCATAAAAAAAGAGTATTTACAGTACGTATCCCAAAATGCTCAATTAGTTAAAATATAAGGACTAATGAAAAAATAGACAAGTTTCTAATAACCCATAAATAGACAAAGGATAGACCTATAATTATGTCTACATATATGATACATAATGGTTAATTCACTCAGAAGTAAAATGTAAATTAAGATGATGAAGAAGAAACACTTTTACTTTAAAACTTAGTAGGCATCAAAAGTTTAATCAAAACATATTATCAGGTCAACCCCGTAGCCTCGTGGCTGAGGGAACTTGATCCCATGCTGGCAACAGCTTTTTGAATTCTAGCCCTACTGACTTGAAAATTACCAGGTATGATGTGTGTGCCCAGAATCCCATCAGGATGCAGAAATGGGGGAGAAGGGATTGTGGTGTAACTATATCCCATTGAGGGGTATTGTCTTCCTTTCTTTCCCTGTCAAGTGCATATACTATCTCCAATTAAAAAATAAAGAACAAACATATTATCCAAAAAAGATACTACTACCTGTAGGATTTGCAGACATGGCTTTTATATTTTTATTGGATGGTGTTTTGACCAATTCCACACCTTTGACCTATAAGTTCTATATCTTGTACAGTTGTTACTAATAATATAACATATATTGGAACTGATCTCTATAGGAGAATATTTGCTGCAGTGTTTGTAATCATGTACTGATGGAAACAACATAATATCTATAACATAGAGCGAACTAAGTAATTCCTGCCATATCCATGGCATGGCCTTCTACAGCGCAATTACAAAGGATGAGGTGGCTCTATATGAACTAATTTGAAGGAGCTCCCAGACATCAAGACTACACACACACATATATGCATGCTTATGTGTAGAAATAGCTGTACATGCCAGAGGGTGATTTGTTTAGGCAGAAGAGCAAAATATGGCTTTATATTTTGCTCAGACCATGATGCCAAATAACTTCTGCCAAGTTTTTTGAGATTGTGGGAAATTCCATATTTCAGAAGAATTTATACTTGCACCTTTAATTAGTGGGTTGTTGGAAAAGTCATGGCGCATTTTTCCAACAGATGGCACTAGTTCATTTTTATAAGTACTAGAGTCATTCGTATCTATATTATTGCTACATCATTTGACAACTCAGTTCTAGCTTCATTCTAAAAAAAAGTGATTTGGTTGAGTTTTGGAGATTTTACAACAAGTTGAAGATGGAAGACCCAACTGTGCATTGTCACCACATTTTACTGTTTTGCTTCTGTAAAGGGAAGAACACATGCAAGCTTGTGAAAAGTTGTATAAAGTTTATGGTGACTATGCTCTACAAGAATGTCAGTGCCAATGATGGTTCATGAACTTCTGTGCTGATGGTTTTGATCTCAGTAATGCTCCTTGAT
>NW_006208436.1:214146-215942 GCF_000334495.1 Tupaia belangeri chinensis
GAATGCCTACCAAGGTTGATGACAAAATAAAGGCATTGATTGAGTCAAACCCACGTTACATGACATGAGAGATTGCAGAAATGTTGGACATCCATCACTGAAGCATTCATGGTCAGCTGAAGAAAGTGGGATATATAAATAAGCTCAATATTTGGTTCCTCATGAACTCAAAACAATTCATTAGATGGCACGTGTGAACATCTGTGATATGCTCATTAGGCGTGAGGAAAATGATCCTTTTTGAAAGTAACTGATAACTGATGATCAAAAGTGGATCACAACACTGGGCACAAATGGTCTTGGTCCTGACGTGATGATTCACCTCAAGCAACATTGAAAGCATTCATTCATCAGCGGGAGGTTTTGCTCTCAGTGTGGTGGGATTTTAAAGGTGTTGTGTTTCTCAAGTTCCTGTGAAGGAACCAAATAATCAATTTGAATGCGTACTGTCAGCAGTTGGACAGTTTGACCCAATCCATCCAGTTGTGTTTCATCATAACAACATGAGACCGTACACAAGTTTATTGGGAGGGGACCAGCAATTAACATAATGACTATGTCGTTGGACTCCCATGTAGCCGACCGCAGTTTGCGTCCTGGACCCGGTGGCTTGAAACTCATGCCGGGCGCATGTGCGTGCATGCCCAAGATCACGAGAGGAAAATGGAGGAGAAGGGATTGCAGCGTGGTCATCCCCCCAGGGGGTGATTTCTCACTTTCTCTCTGTCTGTCTCTGCCTGTCTGGCAAGCGCACGCGCCCTATAGCGAAAACCTCTCCCAAAAAGAAAAAAAATTATTGGCACTTGGATGGCATGTGTTGCCACACCCACCATACTCTTCTTGTGCTGTCAACATCCACTTGTTTCCCTCTCTTCAAAACTCCTTGCATAGTATAACATTAGATTCAGATGAGGCTGTAAATCAGCACCTTGTTCAGTTTTCATAGATAAAGACAGGTCCTTCTGTGAAAGAGAAATTATGAAGGTCACTGCAAGATGACAAAAGGTTATTGAACAAAACAGGCAATATATCATTGATCTTTGTTCTTTATATAAATAGATGACCTTTGAAAAACATAGAAAAAAATCTGACGTGACTTTTCTGACAACCCAATAACTTCTAAACTTAAAAATTGGTCCTACTTACCCTTTAGATGTGCCTACATATCAGAACAATAAGACACAGATAAATGTTATATTATTATCTATCACGCATAACCAGTTCACAGTACTTAGAGGCATTTTTTTCTCTGATTCAGTGTGCCTTTTAGCCTAGAGTCCAGGTGTTGGCATGTTAAATCTCTGTCTGTCACAATGACTTTTAATTAACAAGGTCATTTTGTGACCTAACTGGGCAGGCCAGTTAGTTGATGTCTGTTGTATGGGCAAACCATTCTTAGTCTTTTTTGTTGTTGTTGTTAGTTTGTTTTTAAAGAATTATTTAATTTTATTTATTACTTTTTGACCAGAGAGAGAACAAGCGTGAGAGAGAAAGTGAGAAGGCAAGCTGTCAGGTCTGGGTCTTGAGTTGCAGTTGGCCACATGGGAGTCTAATGCCTTAACCAGAATACCAACTAACCCTTGAGAGCAGCTTTGGGTAGTGCCAAAGGAGAAAACACACTACTAGATTTTGACTTTTTAGACTAATATTCTAATTGTTAGTGCTAATTTTTTATAAATGATTTGCTGGTAATGTCAATGTACAAAATGATTTACATTTTTTCTCATGCTATTTGAAGTTATGGGTTTGTAGTAAGAACAAATAGAAAGTTCCATTAGTGGAAAAATAAAAAAAAA
>NW_006208436.1:216526-262618 GCF_000334495.1 Tupaia belangeri chinensis
GGAATGCCTACCAAGGTTGATGACAAAATAAAGGCATTGATTGAGTCAAACCCACGTTACATGACATGAGAGATTGCAGAAATGTTGGACATCCATCACTGAAGCATTCATGGTCAGCTGAAGAAAGTGGGATATATAAATAAGCTCAATATTTGGTTCCTCATGAACTCAAAACAATTCATTAGATGGCACGTGTGAACATCTGTGATATGCTCATTAGGCGTGAGGAAAATGATCCTTTTTGAAAGTAACTGATAACTGATGATCAAAAGTGGATCACAACACTGGGCACAAATGGTCTTGGTCCTGACGTGATGATTCACCTCAAGCAACATTGAAAGCATTCATTCATCAGCGGGAGGTTTTGCTCTCAGTGTGGTGGGATTTTAAAGGTGTTGTGTTTCTCAAGTTCCTGTGAAGGAACCAAATAATCAATTTGAATGCGTACTGTCAGCAGTTGGACAGTTTGACCCAATCCATCCAGTTGTGTTTCATCATAACAACATGAGACCGTACACAAGTTTATTGGGAGGGGACCAGCAATTAACATAATGACTATGTCGTTGGACTCCCATGTAGCCGACCGCAGTTTGCGTCCTGGACCCGGTGGCTTGAAACTCATGCCGGGCGCATGTGCGTGCATGCCCAAGATCACGAGAGGAAAATGGAGGAGAAGGGATTGCAGCGTGGTCATCCCCCCAGGGGGTGATTTCTCACTTTCTCTCTGTCTGTCTCTGCCTGTCTGGCAAGCGCACGCGCCCTATAGCGAAAACCTCTCCCAAAAAGAAAAAAAATTATTGGCACTTGGATGGCATGTGTTGCCACACCCACCATACTCTTCTTGTGCTGTCAACATCCACTTGTTTCCCTCTCTTCAAAACTCCTTGCATAGTATAACATTAGATTCAGATGAGGCTGTAAATCAGCACCTTGTTCAGTTTTCATAGATAAAGACAGGTCCTTCTGTGAAAGAGAAATTATGAAGGTCACTGCAAGATGACAAAAGGTTATTGAACAAAACAGGCAATATATCATTGATCTTTGTTCTTTATATAAATAGATGACCTTTGAAAAACATAGAAAAAAATCTGACGTGACTTTTCTGACAACCCAATAACTTCTAAACTTAAAAATTGGTCCTACTTACCCTTTAGATGTGCCTACATATCAGAACAATAAGACACAGATAAATGTTATATTATTATCTATCACGCATAACCAGTTCACAGTACTTAGAGGCATTTTTTTCTCTGATTCAGTGTGCCTTTTAGCCTAGAGTCCAGGTGTTGGCATGTTAAATCTCTGTCTGTCACAATGACTTTTAATTAACAAGGTCATTTTGTGACCTAACTGGGCAGGCCAGTTAGTTGATGTCTGTTGTATGGGCAAACCATTCTTAGTCTTTTTTGTTGTTGTTGTTAGTTTGTTTTTAAAGAATTATTTAATTTTATTTATTACTTTTTGACCAGAGAGAGAACAAGCGTGAGAGAGAAAGTGAGAAGGCAAGCTGTCAGGTCTGGGTCTTGAGTTGCAGTTGGCCACATGGGAGTCTAATGCCTTAACCAGAATACCAACTAACCCTTGAGAGCAGCTTTGGGTAGTGCCAAAGGAGAAAACACACTACTAGATTTTGACTTTTTAGACTAATATTCTAATTGTTAGTGCTAATTTTTTATAAATGATTTGCTGGTAATGTCAATGTACAAAATGATTTACATTTTTTCTCATGCTATTTGAAGTTATGGGTTTGTAGTAAGAACAAATAGAAAGTTCCATTAGTGGAAAAATAAAAAAAAATGAGGGATTTAACACAATACCTGTTGCACCTATTTCCTTGTTACTAATTTATTTATATAATTTCAAAAATTAAATTAAAATTGCATAGGTAAATTACATAGAGAAGTGTTTAAAAATGAACAGAGATTCTAGGTCCTCATTTTTGCCATGAGGTTAATTTATGCTAAGCATATTTGGCTAAGTATACATCAATGTACAGTACTCTTTTTATTTCCCTCCCAGCCTCTGTAATGATGGTAGCACAAAAGTAAAAGGCAAAATAATTTAGAGATTTTGAAGAGAAATCAGAGACAATATTTTATTCATCTGAATTTTATAATAAAAAATAATTATCCTGAAAGTTAAATAGATATTTAATGTTCTCCTTAAGTTTCATACTCTATTTCTTTGAATAAAGGGTATAGACACAGTAAAGGAAGCATAAACTAAAGCATAAATTTGACATTAATATGGTTTGTAGGGGGAGTCAAATTGTAGGACACATATTAAGACAAATTATGAAGTCAAGGAACAAAATTGTGGATGTACAATCCCAGAATTAAAAAGACAACTGGAAAGAGGGTGATTAAATGAAAGTTAGGGACTGCAGGGAGCTAATTATTAGATAGAGACTCCAGAGGTTCTGAAGTGTTAGGTAAATTATGCTTGTCAACTGTTCCCCTGAGGCTGTACTTCAGGGTGTTATTACTTCTTTCTTCTTATCAGTACGCCTGTTAAACACTCTAAGATTTCAGAGACTCTTCATCTCAAGCAGTTCCCTGGGTGAAATGCTTTCTCCTGACCTCTGGGTGTGTGACCATTTCAAGTTCCACATAATCTGATCTCCAGACCAGAAATTTCTGCATTTGCTCTCATTTTTCCTATTCTTTTCCAGTTGCTAAAATTTCATTTTTCTTCTTCCTTGCATTATAAAAGGAGTTAATTTTTTTTTAAAGTTTGCTATAAGATGCTATTCATACAAAGAGCATGATCAATTTTGTTAGGAAAAAAATGAGATATTTTAATGCCCAAGATCTTTAAAATGCAATGAATAAGTTATTTTTCTCTTTTATAGATTCTCTTTTATTTCAAACGCTTTCTTTGGGAAAACATTGGTGAGAAAGTTAAACCTGTTAAAGTGAAAGTGTAATGTCTTATCTTCAATACTTTAAATATACTTTCTATTATTCCTTATATGAATACATATTAATATATCATTGAAAATGACTCAACTAATAGAGTATTGATAATAAATGAGTATGTGTTTATATTTTATACATATATTAATTTTTCTTAACTAAAATTACACTTATATAAAATGCCTTGCTTGTACTTAATATATTTTACAATAATATTGTAGTCTAGATTCTAGACCAGTCAAACTTCCAAACTGATTAAGCTATTCTTTCTAAATACTCATTCTGATATACATGTTTTTTTGAAAACCAGGTAATTTTTTGGGTAGCTTAAGTCCAAAATGCCAGATACTTAAGTATAAATTAATTTTAATGTTTGCATTTATAAGTATTTTCTGTTGAAAAAAATTAAATATCAAATTACCAGTTCTAAAGGAAAAACTGCAAAAATGGTAATTGAATGTGGTTTCAACAAAATTATATTTTAGGTTACATTCAGACATTGTAGATGATAGTATTCCTAAATAAGTACAATAAAAATTATGTTCTTTAGGACAATATTTTAATATTTGATTTTCCATTCAAATAATGACCTGTAAACACTAACATCCAGTTGTAGATTAATTTATTTGGAATATTTTTCATCTTGAAATACCAAATGAAAAATTTAAAATTTGAAGAAAGGAAAAGAGATTTTGTTTTATTTCTCAGAAGTATTTTTAATTTTTTCTTTTCACTATTCTTATTTCTTAATATAATTTTTTAGATATTCAAAAATGTGAATGCTACCATGTCAAATTTTTAAAACTATGAAATGTGGATTTATTTCAGGTTTCTATTGTATATATTCTTTTACACCATTAGTGTTTATATAGACAGGCAAGCATATTGTTTTACTCAAACATAATTCCAAATGCATTATTTTACAGAAAATTCTTCATGATTTCCTTAAAACCTGATAATATCTGAGAAGCATTAGGTTTAATATATGTTGCTGGCTAGCTTCTGTGGTGATATTCATATTCTTGGTGTTTTAGACAAGAAGGTGAAGAAAACATGCCAATAATGGGAGAAAAATTAATTTATTAAGTAGAAGTGAAAGTATACTCCTAAGAGGTAGGAGTGGTCCTGAGCAGACAGCAAGAGTGACTCAAAAGGTCCCAGCAGTTACATTCTGCGAGGTTTATCATTTTTAAATCTAGGTTGTGTTGGTTGATTATTGGCTAGGCCCACTGGTTGTTCTTATCTCATTGGCTCTATCAATTGTGGTTGGGCCCACTGATTTCTCATTCGCCATGTCAAATGTGACTGGGCCCACTGATTCATCCCACTGGCTATATCAAATGTAGCTTAACAAGCTAGATATTCCCTACTTTTCTCCTTCCTACATTACCTTCGGTGGGGAATTTTCTGCCTTGAGTGACTTTCTGTCTGGCCACGTGGACAGATGTTCCAACCCCTTTACCTGCTTTCATTTTCTAGCTTTCATCTGCCTTACTAAGATGTGATTAAAATCAAAATAATGTATTCATCAAGTGTTTTTGTTAAAGTGCTTCTTTGTACGTTGGCTATAAAATTTGGAGAGATGAATCAAATTCTTATCGAGTTATACCTAAAGATAGGTAGATATTCAGCAGTCTTCAAAACCTTTCAGATTTTTGTAGCATTATAAGAGCCAGGGTTGGAAGATGGGGAATGTAATTTGTCATATTTTTCTCTATCCAAAATAGTGAATTGAAACCACAAAAGAAATAACCAAATGGATTTTGATCATCTATCTAGTGGCTCAGCTTGAATTCTCAAATTTCCTAGATATGCACATCCAGTGTGTGTGGAGCTTGGTAGGCAGGGAGTTTGGTAGCCCCATGGGAAGAGGTACAGGATTCACATGATTGATGGCCAAACCTCAGGAGGACAAGTGAGCTTCAATAAGAGGAACAAATAGAACAGATTATTTTGGTCTATTTCCATTGATTTTAATTACTAGCACTGTTTGCTCTTTCATTTGAAATGTTCATTAAGTATGAGTTGCTAGAAAATCTACCTTAAGTGAAAACAAACCAGTCCTTTTTCAGTCTGTATTCATTATTCACCAACAGGCTTTTATAAATAAAATGATAAAGATAGATGATGAAAAAAGATATTATATTCAGGTTTATTTACTTTTCAAAACATTTGAACTCCGCTAAGTGCAATAAAATCATACCTAAGTGAAAAAAAATAGCATTCATTTATCAGACTGTATGGTTATGACCCCAAATAACTATATAAACCATGCATCTGTCATCACATGTGAGATGCATGTACTATATATGTGATGAAATTGGTGCTGTATGCTTAAATTTTTTCTTTTTATTCCACCAACATCCCACTCTTCCTAGAAATACTCTCACCATGACTTTAGGAAGATGAGGATAGTAAAGAAGGGCAAGTACTTCTTTTTTCAACATGGATAATGGGGAAGACTAGTCATTAGAACATACTATGCATGCGTGTGTGTGTGTGTATTTATGAGAAGCCTTCAAGGTGTAAAAAACAGAATCCAGAAATGAGTTTATTTTGGTGCAAAAAATGGAAATCCATGCATACCTCTTTTTTAATAATGTGTTTTTCATGAATGTTTTGAGGGCTGTTCATATTTCAAAACAAAATTTAAGGTAAGTCCTAGCATCATATCTACAATGTTATGACCTTGTTTCGTTTAGTATGGTTGTTACTACTCTGTTACAGAGCATCACAAGTTATCTTAATCATCGTCACCAAGTCTAGATAGCCTAAGTAGGTTTAAATTCCTCTGCAAATTTTGATCAACTGCTAGTAGCTATTTGGAGTGGTTTGCTGAGAAGGATTGTGAAAATTAGGTTGGTTTCTCAGGATTTTGTGCTTAGAAATGTGTGACATAGGAGTGGGAGTGGTGGTATCCTTACTACCTTATGTGATATTTCTGATCTAGTACAATTTTTGACTCGTATCTGAGGAACCAGGGTGGGAAAGATAATGGCATCTCTTGAGAGCTTATTATCTGCCGGGTCCAGACACTCAGCTGAGCGTGCTGTTGCTATTATTTAATTTACTCCTAAGAGCAACTTCATGTGGCATTACTTGCAATTTATAGATGAGGCAATTGAGTCTGGTAGAGGTTAAGTTATATGCCTAGGACATAAAAAAATCAAAGTCAGGATGAAGTTGAGTAAGGATAACTTGAGCTCTCATAGGTTTAGTCATTTCACTGTGCTGTCATTAATTTCCTGAGGTCAAACAGTATCAGAATCAGAACCCAGTCTTCTGAACTAGGATATACTTTTCCCCAACTAATTTTAAGTTGATCATAAAGGATTATTAGATACATCATAAAAGGATTTTTTTTGAGTTAGAAGTATAAGTCTCTGAAAAATAGCTAGGACTTTCCCTATTGAAAGGGACGTTAGCTATGATCTAGTATAACCCTCTGATGACTGAGTTCTTGTCTCACATCATCGTTAAAGAGATGTATCACATGACTGACTGAACAACTGTGCTAAATTAAAGCCAATTATTCAAAGAAACAGTATTTCATGTACTTAAACATTTTACTATTGTGAAGTGAAATAATTTGCTTTGTTGCATGATGCTTAGGGATAATTATATACTTTCATGTCACAACATATTTGAAGATGCTATTTAGAGGCAAGAGCTTTACTTTGCGTATAAGTTAGGTAACTTTTAGTCCTGATTTTACAAACCATAAATTTTGAAACTTGTAAATACATGCGTAATCTACGATTCTAATTTCTAAAAGATTGTTAATATCTACAGCCTCTGCTATAGTCTGGTCAATTCAGCAAATACCATTGAAGGCCTTTGTGTGATGGACACTGTGTAGGATGAATAAACCAAGATCTTTGTTGGTGTGAGAAACAAACAAGTATATGTGAACAATGTTGATAAAGTTGTATTACACAGTGTGATAAATATGTTAGAGCAACAAGGGGATGTGGAGGAGAAGAAATGAAGCCTTTAGTATGGTTCTGAACCTCAAGTTAGGATAAATTCTGGGACCAGCAAGTGGCATGGGGGTTAAGGAAGCTGTACTCCCACATGGCCAACTGAAGTTCGAGTCTCAGACCTGGAAGCTTAGTTTCTCACTTTCTCTCTCTCTCTCTCTCACTCTGTCTCTCTCTGGTTGAATTAAAATAAATAAATAAGTACATACGTACATAAAATAAAGTTAAGTAAAATAACTCTTCAAAACATTAGAATTTATTCTTTTTTTAAAGACAAAAACCAAAAAGCCAAGTTAAATGTCATGAAATTATGAATCTCTAGTCTGTATATGCCTCTTAGTCCCTTAGCCCTAGAAAACAAAAGAAACTCAAAGCGTCTTGGAAACAAGAGATTAAACAATTATTTAAAGAACTAGGAGATGATTTTGGTAAAAGCCATAATTAACATCACTTTCTAAAAACACACTAAAATAATTACTTATCTGGTAAAATTATGGTTCTTTACCTGGTGGCTGAAATAGATTTAAGTTATTCCTCTCTAGATTGGGGAATTCACAGCTTTCAAAAAGTAGAATCTTTGGGGCCAGCAGGTGGCATGGTAGTTAAGACCCTGAATTTCCACATAGCTGACAGTGATTTGATTCTTGGACCAGGCAGCTTGAAACTCACTCTGGATGCATATGCATATGTACATACCCAAAATCTGGAGAGGAAAAATGAAGAAGAAGGGATTAGGGCATGGCCATCCTCCCTAGGGCATGATTTCTCACTTTTACTGTCTCTGTCTCTGTACGCTATGGCAAAAATCCTAAAGAAGGGAAAACAAAAGAAAACAAAAAAGCTTTAACATGTTGTTACAGTATTATAAAGTTGTTTCTCCAAATAAGCAACAAATAACACATAATGAAACAAAAAGCAGGTTGTTAGTGAAGAAATTTGTATATATTTAATTACTCACTGAAAACACATTTAAGGATAAAGTAGGAAACAATAGCAACTCTCTCTGAATCTCTTTGGTCAAAAGGTATCTTTTAAGATCAGAAGCAATAATCACTGGGGGGGGCATGAGGACCATCTAGTGTAAAGTGTACTTCATTTTTTTTTTAAATAGAAATCTTAATATTTATGTGAAATAAGTGCTTTTAATCCTTTCCTCAGCTATTCTTCCTTTTTAGATCAGTACTTATTTACCATGATGTTTAGCAAGTATTTCTGCAAACTGCAATTAAAATGGACTAATCTATATACCTTTTACAAAGTAGTAGATTTGTATTCATCAATTAGTCTTCACTTAAATGAGTCTCTGTATGACAAAATGTGTGGCAAAGTGTCCATCTCTGATTAGAAAACATTGGCCATCAAGTCACATGTGTTCTTTCATGTACATATCCTTCATTTAATTACTCATTCAACATTTTTTTTCAGAGATATTTTGCTGTAGGGCGTGCATGTTCACCAGAGAGACAGAGAGACAGAAAGCCAAAAATCACTCCTCAGGGGGAGGGGCATGCCACAATCTCTTCTCTTCCCTTCTCCTCTCAGGATTTGGGGTATGCACACATACACACCTAGTGTGCATTTCAAGCTACCAGATCTGGGACTTGAACCACAGTCAGTCATGTAGGTATCCAGCGACATAATCACTACACCATCTGCTGGTCCCTCAGCAAATATTTAAAAATTCTATTTATGTATCCCATGAAGGAGAGAGAGACAGCAACCCCAACAGGGTCTCAACCCCATGTTCTACTCCCAACTTTAGATAGCCTTAGATCATGGGCACAAGCATGCCTGGGTTGCTAGGGAGGCCTATGGACACTAACAGGGAACCTTCCCATGGGGGTCAGCCTCACCGAGTGCCTGTTTCATCCCTGTGTGACTATCTGGCTGCATCAATAAATATTTTTGGAGCCCTAACATTGTGTGGAAACTTTGCAAGGTGTAGGGGTACAATAGAGAGAAAACTGAATGGCCTCTCTTCATAGGACTTCCTTCTAGAGTAAAAGGCCTGCATTTAATAAATAACCAAACAGGCATATAATTACATTTATGATCTATGGGAAAAAAGTCTGCGAGGGTGTAATTATCTTACAGAAACATAATTTAGGTTTACTGGTCACAGAAAGTGTTATAAAATTTGCTATTCATGAGACCTATTGGATAGGAAGGAATTGGCCACTTGTGAGACATGAGTTGATAATCGATACAGTCAATATAGATTGGAAAGTAGGCAGAGGCATTTGAAAAATTCCTAAGATAAGAAAAGTTTATCATTGACAGATAGTTAGCAAGGCCGGGAAAGAGGGAAGGCAGACAAAACTAGAGTTAGTTTACACAGTGACCTGTTAGCCAGCTCAGGAATTGGGATTCTGATTCCATCCAATATGTTGAAATCTACTGGCTCACCTGCAAAGTGAACTTATTGAATCATTTGCGATCTCTTTACCGTCATTCAAAACTTGCTCTCTCATTTGTTCATTTATTTTTAATGCCAAAACTCATCTTGATAAAATCAAAATCAAATGGTGATAGGCAGATTTGTTTAAAGACAGATTGTATCCTAGTAGGCATTACATTACACTACAACATAGAAATGGAGTACTATTTTATTCAGCAAAGTATTTAGGTTTGCGGGGAAAAGATCTGGAGCATCAGGGAAGGCTTTTTGCAAAGGTGAGATTACACTCAGGGCTGTGGGGACATTGAGAGACATGAGTTTTTCATAGCTGCCAGCTAATAAAGACTCTTATAATTTGGGGGAGAAAAAAGAAGAAGAAGAAAAACAAAAGGTGAGATTTGGGCCAGCTGGTGACATTATAATTAAGGTGCTGGACTTCTACATGGCTGACCATGGTTTGAGTCCCAGACCCAGTGGTTTGAGAAGCATGCTGTGTGTGTGTGTGTGTGTGTGTGTGTGTGTGTGCATGTGTGCATGCACAAAATCTCAAGAGGAGAATGGAAGAGAAGGGGAGAAGGGATTGAAACATAGCCAACCTTCTTGGGGATGGAGGAGAGGGTGATTTCTCACTTTTTCTCTATCTCTTTCTGTCTCTCCAGTGAGTGTGTGTGCCGTATGACAAAAAAAAAAAAAAAAAGAAAAGAAAAGGTGAGGCCTACCCGGGATCTCTTGAAGGAAGTCAGGCATTCTAATAAATGGATCTGGCACTGGTATGTTTGTTTAGGTGATACATGTGGCATGCACTGTGCCAGAGGAGGAGCCAAGAATGAATATGCTTTCATACCATACTCAGTGTTCTAAAAGTAATCTGGTAGGTCACAGACGTTTTTGGTTGTTGTTTTTTGGGTTTTTGCCATTGGGTACTAGTGCTTGCTGGAGAGAGAGAGAAAGACAGAGAGAGGAGCCAGCAGGTGGCATAGTGATTAAGGTTCTGGAGTTCCACATGGCTGACTTTGGTTTGAGTCCTGGACCCAGTGGCTTGGAACTCATGCTGGGCACACATGTATATGTGCCCCAAATCCCAGAAGAATGGAGGAGAAGGGACTGTGGTGTGGCCATCCCCCTTGGAGGATGATTTCTTGCTTTCTGTCTCTCTGTCTCTCTCTGTCATGAGTGTACATGCCCTATGGCAAAACCTTAAAAAAATAAATGAATTGAAGAAAGTGAGAAATCACTATACCGCCCCCCACCCCTGGGATGGGGTAAGGCAGGGGGAAGGATGAGCATGCTACAATCTTTTCTCCTTCATTTTCCTCTCAGGTTTTTAGGCACCCTCACACATACACCTGGCATGATTTTCAAGACGCCAGGTCTCGGACTCCAATGGTAGTTAACCACGTGGGAGTCCAGAGGCTTACTGCCACGCCACTTGCTGGCCCCAGGTCAAAGACTTTTCAAGTGGTAACATGGTCCTCATCAGGTGATGGTTTTCAGGGTGACTTTTTATGCATTTACGATGACTTACTGGCTTCTGTTTAGCTTCTGGCAGTCACTATACCATGTGACTTTGGACATTTATGGACATTTTAATGTGGCACTCGGACTTTATCCCGAGTATCACCTTCACAAGATACCTGAATAGCCAAAAGCCTAAATTCATCATAGATGATTGATATATGGTAATACATGCTTATATTAGTTTTCTTTGTATTTTTTTTCTTTTTAGGGGAAGAGGTTTTGCTACAGGGTGCATGCACTCACCAGTAAGATGAGCACGGACATAGGGACACACACTCAGCATGAGTTTAAGCCACCAAGTCCGGGACTCAAACCACGGTCGACTACATGGGAGTCCAGCGACATAGCCTTTACTCCATCTGCTGGTCCCTCTATATTAGTTTCCAGTATCTGCTTCACACAATTAAGTAGTGGCATGGAATAGCACAAATTACTTTCTTATGTTCTGGGTTCAGAAATCTGACACCAAGGAGTTAGTATGGCTGGATTCCTTCTGGAGGCTGCAGGGAAGAATCTTCTCCTTCTTTTACAGCATCTAGAGGACACCTGCATGTTTTCTTATAGCTCCTCCTTCCACCTTCACAGCTCATTAATACCTGGTTTCATGGTCACATGGTCCTTTTTCTTTTCTTTTTTTTTTTAGAGATTTTCACTGTAGGGTGCGTGCGCTCGCCAGACAGACAGAGACATAGAGACAGAAAGCGAGAAATCACCCCCCAGGGGGGATGGTCACGCCGCAATCCCTTCTCCTCCATTCTCCTCTCGGGATCTTGGGCATGCACGCACATGCGCCCAGCGTGAGTTTTAAGCCACCGGGTCCAGGACACGAACCACAGTCGACTACGTGGGAGAACAGAGACATAGCCATTACGCTAACAGCTGGTTCCCTCTTTTCTTTTCTTTTAAGAGATATTTTGCTATAGGGTGCGTGTGCTCGCTGGAGAGAGACAGAGAGACAGAAAGCAAGAAATCACCCCCAAGGAGGCAAGGCCATACTGCAATCCCTTCTCTTCCATTCTCCTCTTGGGATTTTAGGCATGCACACACATGCACCTGGTATGAGTTTAAACTGCCCCGTTCAGGACTCGAACCACAGTCAATGATGTGAGAGTACAGCAATGTAACCATTACACCATCTGCTGGTCCCACATCTCCTTTTTCTGTCTTGGATCAATTTTAATTACTTTGGCTTACTTGGGTAATACCAGGTAATCTCCCTATCTCATGGTTCTTCACCTCATCACATCTGCAAAGATCTTTTTACCACAAAGGGTAACTTATTTGCAGGCTCCAGGGGGTTAAGGTATGAACTTCTTTAAGAGCATTGTTCAATCTACCATAGTTCTGCAAGGGCCATTGTCATATTGTGAATTCTGAACACTCTGGGCCCCCAATACAGAATTAAACATTTCGTTTTCTCAACAAAGAGGGGAGGGAGTGTGATAGAGCTTTAGAGATGCTGAATACCAGACAAAAAGCTGCATGATTTCTCTTTACTCTTCTACCTAGTTGCATTTCACTAAAGTGACATTGTCCCACTGAAGGGAATGAGAGACTTTGTAATACTGCCATGTGCAGCACCCTGTGATGCTGAGATCCGATAGAGTTTTTGCTTCTTTCTTCCTCAGAAGGGAGTCTGTCACTCTGCTGGAAGTCTCTTTGAAGCCGCTATAGCTTTGGGGTTGCTGAGTGCAGGGACTTCTCAAAGAAACACTGCTCTTTTCATTTCCTGTCAATGAGAAGTTCAGGTTCAAAGGAATGTGCTCTCTGTTTTCTTGTTTTCTTTCTTTCTTTCTTTCTTTCTTTCCTTTTTTTTAAATGTGTCTATTAATAGGACAGTGCCAAGACTTTAACTGAGAGTTTATAGTAGAATTATAGTAGAATCATGAGACTAATGAGAACAGAGTTATGTTACTAATTTTTCCATCTTATTTGCACATTTATGAAGTAATACAATGGAGGCATAATATACCCATGAATTTTAGTAGAATTTTATTCTAGACGACAGGAAAAAGCTTTTAAGAGCATTATGCCACTAATCGTTATACTTTACTTGGTAAGAAGGTGGGAAAACTATTATGTAATTTCCAAAAATGCAGGCTACATTTGTGTAAGTGGCTAAATCAACCAACCTAAGGATTTAAAAAAAAATGTTTATGTGGGTAACCAAACATTTAGTATCTTGTCTGAAAATGTTTGTAACAAAGAGGATAGCTGAGAAAATAGCAAATATTTAGGAACAGTGAAGTGCTCTGGACCTTGGATCACCGATATTTACCTCTTTGATTTCCTGTTAAATAGAAGTCATTTGGACTTTCTAGTTAATGATTGAGAAAAAATCGGAAGCACTATGAATCTTTTTGTTTGTTTGATTTTTTAAGTTTTTGACATAGAGCACATACACTTGCTGAAGAGATTCAGAAAGAAGGAAAGTGAGAAATCTCCTCCCTCACACAGGGAGGGATGACCTTGGTAATCCCTTCTCCTCAGTTCTCTCATGATTTGGGGCATGCACACACGTACACGCAGCATGATTTTCAGGCTGTCAGGTCTGGGACTCAAATTTCTGTTAGCTGTATGGGCATCCAGCACTTTAACCATCATTGCCCCCTGCTGGCCCCAGCTCTCTCTCTTTTTCAGGCTTACTGGACAGTTTATATAATGATATATAAATCTTTAGTCATCTTGACTCATTGCCTTTAACTAATTAGTTTTATTTAAATTTTACTACTAGACTGTTATAGTTTGATCCATTGTCTGTATAAATGCAATTCAAAAGAAATTTCTATTGATTTAAACCTGGTACCTGCTATTACCCAGGCCCTTCAGATTCACAATTAGGAATTTTAGATTTTCAGTGTCTGTGGCAAGCTGGAAGTCCTCCATCCTCAGAATTTAATCATGCTCTTCCTCATGGAAATAAAGTTCAATACTTCACTACTAAAACTGTTTTCTCTCTTTCATTTTTAAAATTTTTGCAACATGTTTGAAATTCAAAATTCTTTTTTATTTTTCTCCAGAAAAATTATTATTATTAAGGTGACTTATAAACTTTAAAAAAATTTTTAATTTATATATTTTTAAATTTTTACTCATACATAAAATCACTATACATCATTTAGATTGTAAAGAGACTTTACCCAGCATGATATACACCTCAGTCCAGCCCAGTTGAGACCACCATACACATCCTCATCAACAGATAATAAACCTTATCTGTATCCCACAAGTGTCTTACCTCTCCATTTTCCCTCAAATTTCCTATGCTCTTCCCCTCCCACACTCTAGTTCCCCTTTGTCTCTAGTGTCCATTACAATTTTTAATACTTTTATGTTCTCCACTCTTTCGGTCTCTACCATAGAGTGTAGTCGGTATATGTTAAGTGGAGACTGATACAATGTCTCTTTCATAGCCTGACTTGCTTCACTCAGCCACATGAGTGTGTGTGTGTGTGGGGGGAGGGGGCAGGCAGGTAACCCCACCAGGGTCTTGATTCCACGATCCACACACACCTTCAACAAGTCCCAGATTATGAGCACACACATGTCCTATGAACCCAGCATGTGTGTTTGCATTTCCTGATGCAAACCTAGAACCTTCTCATTTGCATCGGCCTTGTGGAGTAACATGTTTTACAGCTGAGCCACTATCCAACCCCCTTATAAGCTTTTTAAACTCACACTTTAGCTTAGCCTTCTAGGTTCTTAGGAAATTCTTGATGAAGGAAAAAATAAGTTGTGAAGAGATTCTGACTTCTGGGAAAAGTACAAGTGGAGAGAGCTCTGGGCATGGAAGATTTACAAGCCAAGAGATAATTTTCCATTTAATATTACTTTTATTTCACTAAGTAATTTTACTTCTAAGAGTATAACATAAGCTGTGATAAATAGGCTTGCCTCACTTTGGTAGATGTTTTATAGGCTGGGGGATGCTTTTGGGCAATCTGAATGCATTTCTTATTCTCCTTGTATAAACCAGGCTTATAACATCATGGGAATTAGGCATTCTACACTATTCTATAAGAAGTATAGTTTATTACAGTCTTTTCAGAGGGCATTCTGGCAAACTGTATCAAAAGTGCTAAAAATGTACATGACTTTTGAGGCAGCACGTTCTCTTTTAGGTATTTTCTCTGAGGAAATAATCATAGACACATGCAAAGATTTACCATCAGATGTTCTTTGTCATGTTCTTAATAATCACGAAAGATTAGAAACAACATAAGGGGTCTTCAGAAAGTTCAAACAAAATGTGTATTATGAAAAGACTATATATAGATTTCAAAATATTTTGCTGCCAAATAAACTAGCATTCTAACTGTATTTCCTCACAAACTTTTGAAGTCTCAATATATATATTTTCCACACATGAACTGGTTAAATGCCACAAGTCCATCAGAGTCTATAGAACTAGAGCCTGGGCTGAAATTTTTAGGCCTCCAGATTTACCCAACAACATGACACTTCTGCTGAGACTCAAAGTCATACAATAGCAACATTTTAATCTATAGATGTTTCCTGTGTCTCATCACAAATGTTTTCACTGCAGAGTTAATCACCTTGAGTCATGAAGAAGATATCTCCAGATGAGCTGAAACTTTGTCATTTAAACATCCATTGTGATTGCAGGTAGCATTGTTCATTTCTGAAACAAAAAAAGTACTAGTTTTATAGTTGTTAAAAAATACACAGTAATGATATATGTGATTAAGTGTAAATTAAAAAAATATTACAAAAGGTATTGGTGGGACCAGCAGATGGAGTAATGGTTACATCGCTGGACTCCCATGTAAGTCAACAATGGTTCAAGTCCCAGACCCAGAAGCTTAAAACTCTTGCCATGTGCATGACCAAAATCCCAAGAGGTGAATGGAGGAGAAGGGATTACAACATGGCAATCCTTCTGAGGGGGTGACTTCTCACTCTCAGTCTCTGTTTCTCTCTCTCTCTCTGGTGAATACACATGCCCTATAGCAAAAATCTCTCTCTCCAGGGGAAAAAGGGCATTGGTAAGAGAAGCTGAAACAAAAGCTTACATTTTAATTTTTTTCTTTTAAACAATGGTGCTCTCCAAAGCTAGTATCTTATCCATAATGACATTTTATCTTTTACGCAGACCTTTTCCAACCAGATATATGGTACTCTTTGATTTATAAACCTTAAAGATTATAAATCAGCAGAGGGTCAAATCACAAGGGCTATAGAAGGAAGAACAGACCCAGAATATATTCATGAATACCACAAAAAGTTAAAAAACAAGTTTGTAATTTACAGCTGCCCTGAGGCAGCAATAACTAATACACTGAAAATTTACCCATTTTATGCATCTACTTTGCTTGTTTTACTACTTTGCTTTTCATAAAAAACACATTTATTTCTGCAACTGTCACTTCTTTTGGCATTTATGTGATCTCTGAGCTATGTGTGAAAATGCACATATTTCTGCTTTACAATTTTTATTGAAAAATTATTTCTTTTACAAATTTATATCAATTTTTTTGTTCCATGCAAGAATTATTTTCATTGCCCTTTTTTTCCTATCAGTCACTTCAGAAAATGAGTCTTACAGTTTATTTAGTTCAACATCTGCCTTAAATCTATTTCTAATTGCTACTTGAATGACATTTTATCATTAACTATAAAGTGGAAAAAGGGGAAGTTTTTAGAATACTGGTCACACTAAGAATTATTCAATGAGAATAAACTAAATTACATTTAAAATGACACTATCCTCCTAAATACTCCATGTGATTCATGACTGTAACCTAATGAGTTCTCTTATTTTTCCTAGGAGTTAGTGGAGTGATGTGAACAACTGCTTATTTTCAGATATATGGTGGTAATATAAGCTTGAGCAGAGTGAAAAGAGATAGGTGGTCTCTAAATTCCTACTCTCTTGTCTCCCCACCCCAACAAAAAGAGAATGAAGAAGCAAAGGCTTGGATTTTCATGATATTTTGCTAAATAAATCTTTAGGTAATAAGGCAAAAGAATGATCATAGACATACCTTGCTGTTGCCTATTTAACTTTAGTTCTAATACCCTCTGGTGAGGGTATGTGCATTTTTAGCCATGTTTTGATAGTGTATTTTGGGTGTGGATATTCATGTCTCTAGTTTCAGGTATGGTCTCTGGATAGAGACCTAGATCTTTGGTACCTTATTTCCTCTTGGATAGAGTGACTGATTCAATAACTCACCATTAGTGATCTATTTACTGCTCTGTCTACCATGGGTCTCTTAATCTTCTGTGGCATTACTCCCTGCATGATAGCACTGAAAATTGCCAAGGTTGGATGGATCATATACAGGGATCTAGCTCTGGGGCGTGGGATAGACTGTAACTGCCCTTCTTAGACTGTTCTTGTTGTTGTTTTATAGAAGCCCAAATTGAAGACTGTGTGTGTGTGTGTGTGTGTGTGTGTGTGTGTGTGTGTGTGTGTGTTTTAAGAGCTTTTTGCTGTAGAGTGCTTGCATATCAGAGAGCGACAGAAAGCAAGAAATCACCCCCTTCTCCTCCATATCCCCAGAGGAGATGGCCACTCCACGATCCCTTTTCCTCCAGTGGTCTACCTAGATCTTGGACATGCTTGCACATGCACCTGGCATGAGGTTTAACCCACCAGGTGTGAGTTTTAAGCCTCCAGGTCTGGCACTCGAACTATAATCTGTCATGTGGGAATTGAGTACCTTAACCACTACATCACCTACTGGCCCCCTTAAGCTGTGTTTTTAATTGGTTCTTTGGGTAGGTGGTGGGTTGGTAAGAACCACCAGTGCCTGTTGCCAACAAAAATAATCTCCAGACTATGCTATAGACACAGGAAAACCTATGTGAAGCCCTGCCTATGGTATGGTGGTTAAAGTGGCTAGATCTTACATGGCCAACTGTATAGTTCAATTTCCAGACTTGGTGGCTTGAGAAACATGCCAAGCTCTTGTGGGTATGTGGCCTAAAATCCTTAAATGAAAAAGAAATGGAGGAGAAGGGATTATGTCATGTTTATGTACCAATAGGGGATGCTTTCTTGCTTTCCTTCTTTTTGGCTGTCTCTCTCTGGTTCTCTGGTGAGTGCACACACTCACACACTTTGGCATACTAATAAAAAAGAAAAAAAATAGTTTTCAGATTCAGCTGTAGGTATAAAAATTATGATTCAGCACGACCCCTGGTCTTGAACGTATACAAAAGGAGTTATAATCGCTCATCCCCTGTGGCATTCCTTGCCAAATAATTTCTCCTGTGTGACCAATAAAGTCAAAGACTTAGTAAGTGAAAGAGCTAGTATTTACAATGGGTGGTTTAAAAATTGTGTCTTTAACCACTTCTCAGATCTTGTCATGCAATTTGGGTTTGGAAGCTCTTATTCATCTTCAGGTTCCTTATAAAAAGCGTGCTCAAAAATCCTGAGTTTGAATTTGGATACAGTGGAAGGTGAGCATGATGTTGTCTTTGGGGAGTTAAATATATTTTTAGTGAAATGTGGAAACTATTGAAAAGGTTTGAAAAAGTACTTGCATGTAAGGCCCATCCATTTTCAAATAAAGCTTATTTTATTTCTTTGATGACACAGAGACAGACAGACACCCTTGCCAGGGTCTTGTCACATTGCAGTCTCCCCCCACAACTACAATGCCTATCAGCCACACAGATCATGGGAACGTGTGTATGCCTGTTATATTTCAGGCTAAACTGTGGTCTTCTATGTGGCTACAACATTGCAGAGTGGCACCCTACTGCCTGCATCACCTTGGCTAGGCTGAAGTTTCTAGAATAATTTATTTCTGAATAGTTTTACAGAGAATTTTTGAAGATAGTACACAAAACTCCACATCCAATCCTCCTATTATTAGTATCACTCATCTGGTTAATAAACCAATATGTATACATTAATATAAACAAAAATCTATGCTTTATTCAGAGTTCATAGATTTAGATAATGTAGCTATTATGTTCACATGACTCTCTCCAGGAAACCACATTACTTCTAGTCATCATGTTTATTTAGGTTCCACTTGGATTTGACAGTTTCTCAGACTTTTCTTTTTTTGATGACCTCAACCATTTTGCTCAGTACTGGTCAGATACTTTGTTGAGTATTTCTCAATTGGGATTTGCATGTCTTTTTTTTTTTTTTCATAGTGAGACTTGGGTTATGGTTTTGGGAAAATAATTACGTGGAGGATATGTTCTATCCATGTAATTTTTGGCTGTTGATGTTGACCTTTATCACCTGCCTGAGGTAGTTATTTCCCATAAAGTTACTTTTTCCCCCTATTCTCTTTGGAAAGCATTTACTGTGTGCACCACAAACTTTAGGACTGGAGAGTTATGCCTACTTCTTTGAGAGCTGAGTAACTATCTAAATTACGTAGAAATTTGTAAGAGATAGTTGTCTACCCATTTGTACATTTATTTGATCATTTATTTATACCAGTATGGACTCATATAGCTTATACTTTGAGTTCTAGTCCAATTTTGCTTTACTTAGTTTCTTAAATTGTTCCAGATTTGGCAATTTTTAATTCTTTAAATTGACTCCCAAGTTCTGTCGATACAACTCTATTGTCTTTTTGTATTTGGTAGAGCACTTCTTTATTTTCTGACATTATACTATGTTTCATGCTCATCTGTGTGTTCTCTGCCTTTGTCTAAGAATCAGTCATTTTACCAAGGAGACCTAATTTCTTTTTAAAAATTAATTTTATAATTTCTTATTTACACTTAGTTGTATAGTTGCTTGGTAGGCTAAAATATGTTTTTTTAGCACATGCATCCAATGTGCGATAATCAAATCAAGGATATCACCATATATATCATCTTCAGCAAAAAACATGTTGTACACACTAGACTTTCTAGTTTTTAATCTATATAGCTCTAGTTCTTTTTATTGGAGAATATATTAGAAAAAAGATCTGAATGATAGCTATATTTCTTGCTATTGGTATGCCATGATTTCTGAGGGCCTCTCAGCTGTTAGAACAAAGACATGTCTTTGCATATACCAACCAGTGTTTAGACACAGAGCTCATTTCCTTTGGATATATACTTAGTAATGGGATGGCTTGATCGTATGCTAGATCTATTTTAGGTATTGAGGAACCTCTGTACCGTTTTGTATAATTGTTGTATTAATTTACATTCCCCCCAACAATGTAAAAAAGTTTCCCTTTCTCTACATTCTTGCCAGTATTTGCTATTTTTTGTCTTTTGATAAGAGTTATTTGAACTGGGGTGAAGGTAATTCCTGGGGAATCAGTAATGATGATGTCTTTTTCACTCTATATTTGTGTTTTGTGTCTTTTATTTTTCCTTTATTAGTCCAACTATATGTTTATAATTTTATACTTTCTCCCCAAAGGAATAAGTTTTTTCTTGCTATTCCTTAATGTTTTCATTTATTTCTGCTCTAATCTTTATTTTTTTTCCTTCTGTATTGGGCCCAAGAATTGTTTGCTCTTCTTTCTTTCATTTTATATAGTGAAAGCTTTGTGTTCCAATTTAGATCGGTCTTCTCTCCTAATGTACATGTTTAAAGCTATCCGTGTTTTGCTAAGCATAGTTTTAGTTGCACTTTACAAATTCTGAAAGTAGTATCTTCATTTTTATTTAGTAGAGAATATTTTAAAAGGCTATTTTTCAGAGACAGAGATTTAAGCGGGGTCTGTTTCTGCTGTGGTCCATCCTCCCAGCCAGCTAGGATCCCAAGTGCACTGTTGCCTGTAGAGTGTCCAGGTTGGTGTTGGATCTGAACCTAGGCCGCCCATGTGGCTCCAGATTGTAAAGTAGACCCTACTCCCTACCTCGCCATAGTTGGGCCTCAGAATAGTTTTGTATATGTATTAGAGTTTACCAGGTTTATCAATTTATCAGTTCACATGAAGTATAGAAATAATTTTTTTCTATAAGTTCCTTTATCCTTCCTCATTCATAATATAATTATTTCAAATCATTCTTCTGTATAATCTAGAACTACTTCAGACTATAAAACATAGCTGGACCAGCAGATGGCATAATGTTTACATCACTCGACTCCCACATGGTCAACTGCAGTTTGAGTCCCAGACCCAGAGGCTTGAAACTTATGCTGGAAGGGTGTGCGTGGGTGTCCAAGATCTTGGGAGCAGAAGGGATTGTATGTTGTGTGGCCAATCTCCCAGGGGGATTTCTCACTTTCTCTCGCTCTCTTCTTTCTCTCTCTTATCTCTGGTGAGCAAACATGCCTTGTAGCAAAATTCTCTCTGAAAACAAAACAAAACAAAACAAAAATGCCATAACTTAGAAAATAAAGAGACAACCTGTTGTATTTACCCATATTTTTACTTACTATGTTTTTACTTACTTCCTGATGTTTCATTACAAAGTTCCAACTTTCATCATTTATTTTTTGCTTGGAGAACTTCCTTTAGCTATTCTGTTAGGGTAGGTGTGTTGGAAACAAACATCTTAATATTCTTTCAGTTGAAACTGTTCTGATTTCCTTTCTTATCCTGTAGCATATTAGTTTTTTTGTTTGTTTTGTTTGTTTGCTTTTACAGAATTTAGGATTCTGGGTTTACAGATTTTTCTTCTCTTAGTATTTTTAATGTATGTGTTGGGCCAGCAGATGGTGTGGTGGTTAAGGTGATGGACTCCCACATCGGCAAATGTAGTTCAAGTCCTGAACCTGGTGGCTTGAAAATCATGTTGTGTACACGTGGGCCTCAAATCCCAGAAGGACAATAAAGAAGAAGAGATTGAAACGTGGCCATTTCCTGAAGTGAGATGATTTCTTGCTTTCCTTTTTACTGTTTCACTCTTTCTCTGGAGAGACATTTGGATATTTTTCCCTATAGATAAAGTTTCATTGGATAAGCCAGAATAAACCTTATCATAAAGTCATTAATTAGCAAAATTCTGTCTGCAACCTTAATTCCTTTTCCCTCATAAAATGTAACAAATTCACAGATTTTTAGATGTGGACATCTTGGGAAGAGAGCATTATTCTGCTCATGACAGTCACCAAATTCTAGCCTTCAAAGATTCACCTCCCTACAACATACAAAATGTATTCACCCCATCTCAATATTCTCCTAAATATTAACACATGACAAGCATCAACTCAAATTCAAAATCTCATCTAAATCTCCGAAGTGCAAAATTGTCAAATCTCATCATCTAAGTAATACAAATCAGGTCTGAGTGAGGCTCTTGATGTAATTCCTCCCAACATACATTTTGATTTTTCTCCATCTGTGAACCTCTGAAACTTAGGAGTCAAATTATCTGCTTAAAAATACAATGATAAACAGGCATTAAGTTTTAGTTACAGATACCTTCATTGAAAAATTAAGAAAACACCCTCTCTCACTAGTGTTGAAGAGTGCCAAGTGCCACCGAATGAATGACCACCAAAGCCAGATTAAGTTTAAAGGGAGTCTTTATTAGCTGGCCAGCGACTACAGTCTGAGGCCCTGTGGGGAGGGGGCCACTGAGAGTCAGAACTGTAGCTCTGACTGAAGTTGGAGTAGTCTTTTTACAGGCAGTCAGTTACCAGGGGTTTCTATGCAAGCAGTTTCGGAAGCTGAATCAAGCAGGTTAATTATTTCTGAGGAGAGTGGGGTTTCCATGTAAGCAATTGCTAAACAAAAGGGTTTCGGGCTAGTTAGCAAAGACAGTAGCAGGTACAGGATGTCGTCCCGGATACAGTTTTCTATATGGCTAGCATAAGCTATTTTCTCATGGGAAGAGCAAGCAGGTTTACAGAAGCAGACAGCCATGTTAGGGTAAGGGAACAAAATGGACAAACAGTTGTTCATGTGCAAGACCTCATATGCGGCCTTCCACACTAACATCACCTGTCCCAAGGAATTTCAGAATATAGATAGGCATACTGCATTTATTGTGAAGGCCTGGGAATAATGATACAAAGTCACTGATCTACTCTTCGGGCTTATACCTCTGCTTTCAGGGCTCTTGACTCCATCACCTGAGTCACTCATCCTCTTTCATGGAAAGTGGAATGTGTTTGTAGTTGAGTAGTTTTATCAGCTCGTACTTTGACTGTAGAATAGTGAAGTTCCCTTGGCCTTCTTTCATTTCATCTTTTCTCTGTCACTTTTGGGCCAAACCAACAGTGTTTTAACTCCTAAAACATTTTTAAGTATATCATGGATACCTCCATGTATGGCAGGGGAATCTACTCCACTAAACAAGAGTTAGTTTAAAGATATTCCTGAGATAATATATTTTTGGTTTCTGCTGACAAGGCCAAAGGGTGTATGTTAGCTTTTCATATATTTAAAAGATTTTTCTGTGACTGGATACTGTAAACTTGTGATCTGAGGTATTAGCCAAAGGTTATAAAGTCACAATTTTATATTTTTTCTCTAAAAAACGCTTTCTACAGCAAATCCCTTAACTTCAGCATTTTTTGTCACCTGTATAGTCTGAAGATTTTGAAAACTGTCATGCTCTGGTTCCTTTTTGTTTCACAGTTTTCCCCTTCAATCTACCTCTTTCTCCTTGCATTTTATTAAACATAGCAAGAAGAAAACCAGGTCATAACTCTGACACTGTGTTTAATACCTACTTCCTCAGCCAAATCTAAGTTCATTTCAGTTCTAAAATTTCTATTTGGTTCTCCTTTATGCCTTCTTTCCTTTGCCTAGAGTTTTATTTGATTTTTCTCCTGAGATTTTCTATTCTATCATTTGATTCCAGCCTACTAAATTGCCTGTTGAAGCTATTTTGTAATGGCTGCTTTAAAGCGTTTGTCTGATAATCTCTAACATCTCTATCAGTACTCTAATCTATTAATTGACTTTTTTCATTGTTTCCTATCTTTGTTCTATATAATATAATTAATATAAACAAATTTTTTTAACTAAAACCTGGATATTTGGTAAATGTTTTATGAGACTCTAGATCTTTTTTTTTTTTTTTTTTCTTTCCAATTTCCTACAGGGTATATGTAGGACCAGAGAAGGAGAGAGAGAAAACAAACACACCCCATGAGAAATGGTTATGCTACAATCACTTCTCCTCCATTTCTCCTTACTTTCAAGGACATTGGGTATGGATGCCTACATGTCTCTAGCATGTTTTTCTTCTTTTATTTACTTATTCTTACTATTTCTTATTCACACTTAATTGTTGTATTGATACATCATCTTTGTATAGTCAATAGGGTTTTTTCAAGCTGGCATGCACAGTGTGATAATCAATTCAAGGATGTGACCATATTCACCATTTCAACCACACACAGTATTATGATGCATACCTTCAATTTTTGCTCTACTAGTTTTTCCTTTCTTTTTCTTTTTTTTCTTCCTTTATTTTTTGTACATATACACATACACAATTGGCAAGTCCCCTTATTTTCACTTTGTTCCAGTATGCCATTCCACAACCCACTTGCCCTGGCTATGTGTAATCTTGTGTCTGTAAAACATTTTTTTCTGGGCAAAGTTGGGAAAGCATTCCTAGAAACTTATTGAAGAAATATTGCAAGACAGAGAGGAAAAAACAGAATGCATCACCATATAAAAAAAATTATGAATGGCCAGCACGTGGCATAGTGGTTAAGGCACTGGACTCCCACATGGCTGACTGCTGTTTGGGTCTCCTGACCAGCGACTTAAAGCTCACTCTGGGTTTGTGTGTGTGTGTGTGTTTGTGTGTGTGTGTGTGTGTGTGTGTGTATGCATGCATGTGCGTGCGCATGCGCCCCAAATTCCAAGAGAAGAATGGAGGAGCAGGGATTGCTGCATGGTTATACCCCCTAGAGGGTGATTTCTCACTTTCTTTCTCTGTTCCTCTCTGTCTCTGTGGGGAGTGCATGCCCTATAGCAAAAATTTCTTGGGGAGAGGTGAAGAAAGTGATGAAAACCAAGAGAACCATGAAGAGGATTAAGAGGAATAATTAAGAATGAAGAAAAGTTAAAATTTGTAAGCAAATAAATAACAGATAAATAAATTAGAATGCTTCTGATTATTGGCTATGAATTGCTTGGAGAACCTCAGTAAAATGGAGAACCCAATTGAGTAGTCTGGGAAAGGATTAAAAACTCCATATTTCTAATAGGCTTCCCAGTGATGCCAGTGCTGCTGGTTTTTGAACGAACTTTGGAATACCAAGGGGGTTGGATGATATAGAAATAGAACAGAAAAAAAAAAAAAGGAAGAAAAAAGAAAGTAGAATGATGGGGTGAGGCAAAGAAAAAGAATAAATGTAGTTCACTTGTGGTCATTGCACTATTGTTAGTCTGCTATATTTTGGTTAGGACTTGAGTGACATGTAATCTCTGCTTCATTTACAGTATGATACTTCGAGAGAGTGAACTGAAAGTCATTGGTAGAAACAAAATTAGATACAGCATTCCAAACACCTCATGTTACTCTTTCCATTCCAATGTTCCCAGGTAGTCTCCTAGCATTTCCCCAGGAGGTTATCCACCCGGGCACATTCTTTCCTCCTCTTTAGCTAAATCTTACCTTCTTGTATCTTTGATGGAAACTCAGTTGCCATGATGAAAACTCAGCTGGCATTAATTGAGCAATTCACATTTTTAATGTCTATCATACTAATACTTTTAGACCTTTGAATCTGAGAGACAGGATTGCTTAATTGACAGTAACAAATCTTTAACCGTGCATGATATTGGGGTGACACTTTTCTAACGCATAAATAATTATTCTAGGAATAGGAGTTATGATATTTATTTCCCAAGTGACGTTATGTATAGTCTTCTCAAAGGATTAAAACAAATCATTCTTAATTTTTATTTTCTTGTATCAATACATTTCTTAGATCATTCACTAAAAATGTTAAGATTTTGTGGACTCTCACTTTTAATACATGTAATGCCTAGATTCAACTATGCTTAGTTGGAAAAATAAAGCATGATCACCTCTTTGTGAAAATTGTTTATAGTGTTGTATTTTATGCCAAGTACCCTCTAGAATCTATTTTGATAAGATGTGTAAAATTTGTCATTGTTCATTACTTCTTATATTAGTTTTCAAATTGCATCTTTTTTTCTTTCACTTAAAAAAATTGTTCTTTGAACTTTTGCCACAGCTTTGTAGCCTCTCAGGCGGATTTCAAACTATGGTGTAGCTTTTTGTTTCCCTGGACTAATTGGGTATGCTCAGTTATAGCAGTGTGTCAGGTGTTTTCCAACTAAACAGTGACTACATTGCTTTTTCTTCTATTTTGTGGGTCTCTTAGTCGCTGGTCTGTAACAAAGCTGGAGTGAAATCTCAATTGTGTATTCTAAGGCTGGACCCAAAGTGCAGCCAGCAGTTAAGCACCACAGAGGAAGCCAAATCCCACGTGACTGACCTGGGTTCAAGTTTCAGCTACAATGACTTGAGAAGCATGGCAGGTATATGCAGGTATGTCTATGCCCAGGATCATGATAGGATGGAGGGTTGGAGGTTGGAGGAAGGAGGATTGACCAGGCTCCATTGAGGGGTGCGTATTCTTGTTCTCTCTCTCTCTCTCTCTCTCGTGCATGTGTCCTACGTTATTAACAACAAAGGAAGGTGCCAGAAGATGGTGTTGCATAGTGGTTGGGGTGCCAGACTCCCACAGGGACAACTGCAGTTCAAGTTCCAGACTGGACCTGGTGGCTTGAAACTCATGCTGGGGCTGTGCGTGTGCATGTATACTACCCAAAACCCCAAAAGGAGAATAGAGGAGAAGGGATTGCAGCATGGCTACCCCCCTTTCCAGTGATTTCTCACTTTCTTTTTCTCTCTGTCTTTCTCTGTGTCTCCAGCGAGAGCACACACCTTGTAGCAAAAATCTTTCTTCAAAACAAAACAAAGGTATATTCTAACATGCAAAGCAATCACAGTGATTGGCCTTGCATTTACATATGGCAATTTTTGTGTCTTTAATTAGTAGTTCCTTCCTACCCTCTGCCTACATACAGAAATTTTCTTACCTGATGGGAATTACCTAATTCTTTGTATGTGTGACCCTACTCAACTTTTAAAGGAAGTATTTCTTATTATTTTTGACTTTGGCCTTTCCAGGCAAAACTACAACATATTATATTTTCTCATAGAAAATGTTTGAGCCTATTTCTAAGCATCCTAGCAAGGACAGTATATCAAAATAGATGAGGAAAATTAAGGCTGAAATCCTTATTATACATGGCTATTTGCATACAGAAAATAATCATTTTGGTTTGCTTATGAACATGTCATAGGCATTAAGTGCCTCTTTTAATTCAGAAACATTAGAAACATCTTTTAAAATCACATGCACATATATCCCCTACTAATATTGCTATATCATTGTGCAGTATTGTTTGAAAAATTGGATAGATTTCTTTTGAAAGTTCATATCTTTTCCCATTTATTTCCTTATGTTCATGGAAGTATAATTCAAAATCATTACCAGCTTGTTTATTTGACAGTTAGTGACTTTCAAAACATACAATCGTGTGTCACTTAACAATAGGAAAGCATTCTAAGAAATGCATCATTGGGCAATTTCATCTTTGTGCAAAGATCATATGGTGTATTTTAAAAAATTACTTGATTAAACTTTATTTATTCATTTTAATTTGACCAGAGAGGGACAGTGAGAGAGAGCAAGAGAGAGAAGGAGAGAGGGAGAGAGGGAGAGGGAGAATAAGCCACCAGGTCCAGGATTCGAACCACAGTCAGCCATGTATGAGTCCAGCGCCCTAAACCACTGTGCCACCTGCCAGCCCCCATACAGTGTATTTATACAAACCTACATGATATAGTCTACTACACATTTAGATATATGGTTCAGCCTATTACTTTTAGGCTGTAAGCCTGTAGAATATGTTACTATCCCAAATACTGCAGGCTATTGCACCATAAAGATTAGAATTTGTGTATCTAAACATAGAAAAGTTACAGTACAAATACAGTATGAAAGATAAAGTTTTTAAAAAGTATATCGGGATAGGGCATTTACCATTCTTGGAAGTTTTTAAAAAGTACATCGGGATAGGGCATTTACCATTCTTGGAACTTGCAGGCCTGGAAGTTGCTCTGGATAAGTTAGTGAGTGGACAAGTGGTGAGTGAGTGTGACGTTTTAGTACATCACTATACACTACTATAGACTTTACAAACACTGTATGCTTAGGCAACACTACATTTATAAAAATATTTTTATTCAATTATTCTTATCATTTTTTTACTTTATGAACTTTTTTTTTGTATTTTTTGTAACACATAAAATGCACACATTATATAGTACAAAATTGTTTCTTATATGCTTTTTCTATTTTTAATTATTTTCCTGTGTAAACACTTTTGTAAAAATCTGGGACAGTAATACATGTATAAGTCTAAACTTACACATAGGATTTTCCATATCATTGTCTTTCATCTTCACATCTTGTCCAACTGGAAAGTCCGTAATGAACATAGAAACACAAAATTAAATGAAGCAAAAAGAAAATGATGTGATCAAGAGACTAGGTAAACAGGAGATCCATGAAACTACTGTCGGTGTAACTTTTTTTTTTGTAAGGAAAGAGGGCACATTCTAAAATAATGGCAAAAAAGTATAGTAGAGTAGGCTTGGCCATGATAGTGCACACAGGCATGCTATGACTTGGTAGACTGAGGTTGCATGGGAGGCTTGAGTTCAGTTATCAGCCCACCCTAAAACCTAGGCATACTGGCACTCAACTGTGGTCCCAAAGACTAGGGAGACTGAGGCAGAAGGATCTGAACATAGCAAGCCCCTGTATAAGGAATTAAAAAAAAGGTATAGTATAGTAAATACATAAATCAGTAACAGAGCCCTTTATTGTTATTATCAACTATTATGTATATAGTCATATGTGCTGTACTTTTATATGAACATCAGCTTAGTATATAGGTCTGTTTATACAAGCACCACCACAAGCACATGAAAATGTTTTTTGCTACAATGTTAAGACTGCTACGGCATCACTAGGTGATAGGAAATTTTTCGGTCCATTATAATCACATGGGAGCATCTTTAGACATGTGGTCCATGGATCCTAACATTGTTATGTGGCATATGCTTTTGTAACACGAAAGTCCTAGAAACACAGAGAATCTCAAGAAGCTTACTAACTTCTCAAGTTTGAAGCAACCTAGCTCATTTTATTTATTTGTTTTTAAGAGTTTTTTTTTTTTTTTTGCCTGATAGTGCATGTACTTGCTGGAAAGAGAGAGACATGAGACCTCAGCCTACCCGTTCTCTATTCTCCTTCTGGGATCTTGGGCATGCACGCACACATGCCTAGCATGATTTTCAAGCCACCAGGTCCAGGACTTTATCCGCTGTCAGCCATGTGAGAGTCTGGTGACGTAACCGTTTTGCCATCTGCTGACCTCAGCCAATATTTTTATTTCTGCAATAACTGTTGAGGTTTATGGCTGAGGGTAGTGTTTTTATTTATTTTTACTTTTTCTGTTTGCATAATTGGTTGCTTTATGTATTTTGCAATTTTATTCTTTTCATTTGTACATAGTTGAGAGTAGTAGTTACAAAAAGAAAAAGGCTATTTTTCATTTTCCCTGGCAATCCCCCATCTCAATTATTTAGGTTTTCTAGAAGGAGAAGTCGAGGTAAGATACACATACTAATTTTATTGAATATGTGGATGAGTGTGTGGAATGTGGCTTTATGAAAACACAAAAGGGATTAAAAGAAGAGCAAGGGGGCAAAGCGAGAGATTGGTGCATTAGAACTGATGCAACTTTGCCAGAAAACACAGCTGGTTACACAGGTGATACATCTGTTCACGAAGAAGAGGAAAGAATTTATCTGGCTTCATCTTGTCTCCCATCTATTATCCTTTACAGTTAGCTCCAAAGGGCATTAACATATTCCTGGCTCAGCCACCGTTGGTGCAGGTGGTAGGGCTCTATTGCGTATTGGAGCCATATGCATGCACACATGCCTAGCATGATTTTCAAGCCACCAGGTCCAGGACTTTATCCGCTGTCAGCCATGTGAGAGTCTGGTGACGTAACCGTTTTGCCATCTGCTGACCTCAGCCAATATTTTTATTTCTGCAATAACTGTTGAGGTTTATGGCTGAGGGTAGTGTTTTTATTTATTTTTACTTTTTCTGTTTGCATAATTGGTTGCTTTATGTATTTTGCAATTTTATTCTTTTCATTTGTACATAGTTGAGAGTAGTAGTTACAAAAAGAAAAAGGCTATTTTTCATTTTCCCTGGCAATCCCCCATCTCAATTATTTAGGTTTTCTAGAAGGAGAAGTCGAGGTAAGATACACATACTAATTTTATTGAATATGTGGATGAGTGTGTGGAATGTGGCTTTATGAAAACACAAAAGGGATTAAAAGAAGAGCAAGGGGGCAAAGCGAGAGATTGGTGCATTAGAACTGATGCAACTTTGCCAGAAAACACAGCTGGTTACACAGGTGATACATCTGTTCAGGAAGAAGAGGAAAGAATTTATCTGGCTTCATCTTGTCTCCCATCTATTATCCTTTACAGTTAGCTCCAAAGGGCATTAACATATTCCTGGCTCAGCCACCGTTGGTGCAGGTGGTAGGGCTCTATTGCATATTGGAGCCATATGGGCAGGCCTGAGATTCAGATTCCAGGTCAACCCAAACAGGCCAGGCACACCTATGGTCCTGAGTGGTTAGATGTGGTGGGGCGAGACTCTGCTTAGGGTACCTTTTTGCTTTTTCTCTCATGAAAGAAAGGAAGGAAGAAAAACACTTTTAAAGGGAGAAGAGGGCATTAATATTTTTATATGAAGTTACCTGGTTACTGCCATTTGTGCACCCAGATTCCATAACATTGTAACACCCACAGCCAGTTAGCAAGTGAGCTCACAGTTTCTGTCTGTAGCCTGAATGTCAAGAGACTCCTGCAAACCTCATTCATCAGTGGCAAAAGCAAGGCTCCCATGTGGGTCACAAGCAGTGAGGCAAGGCACTGTCTTGTTATGGTTTGAGGGGCAGGATGAGATGAGAAGCAGCAGGATGGTCTGACAGCATCACTTAAAAGGCTGAATCAGGGCTCTAGGAGCCTCTGCAAGGAAGACTGAGCTAACTCTTCTATGCAGGGTCCAAGAATGTCTTTCATTTTTCTAGTGGTTTTATCTACTCAAAACACTTTCGTGAGGGTTAAATTTACATTTCATATTTTGGAGTAGCCCAAAGCATCTCCTTGTGATGCTACTTCTTACCTTTTTCTAGAAGTACTTCACATGTGGATTGCCCTGTCTAGTCATTTTGTCTACATTTTTCAACCTACCATTCTCCTCTCATGGATTCACACCTACTTCCATGTGTTGCAGAATCCAAGCAAGTGTTTTCTGCAAAGGGTCAAATGGATACATGGGAACATTCTCAGTCTGAGCTAATTGATCTTTTTCTTTCAGTTACCACATCTGAAAGTACTCATATAAAAACAATAGTTTAGCAGAATGCTTACCAAATATAGAAAAGGCTTATTATACTTTAAAAGTCTGACTAGAATGTAAAAATGTACATTTCCTGTTAAAGTAATATTTACATTATTCACGGACTAAAAGAAATATATATATATATTGGAGAGGTTTTTTGCTATAGGGCATGTGTGCTCGCCAGACAGACAGAGAGAGACATAGAGACAGAAAGCGAGAAATCACCCCCCAGGGGGGATGGTCACGCCGCAATCCCTTCCCTTCCATTCTCCTCTCGGGATCTTGGGCACGCACACACACACGCCCGGCGTGAGTTTTAAGCCACCGGGTCCAGACGCGAACCACGGTCGACTAGGTGGGAGTCCAGCGACATAGCCATTACGCTAACTGCTGGTTCCCAAGAAATATATTTTTATTATAAACCTTTAAATACAAGTTGCAGGCCAGCTGTGGTGCAGTTAGCACAGTACTCTGTGATGCTAATGCCACATGGGAAGGTCCTGGGTTTGAGTCCTGAGGTCCTCTGTGCATACCAGGCACATAGATACTTGGGATCCTGGCTGTTTAGGGCAGCAGTGGATTGTGACATTAAGAACTTTTTGGAAATGCCTATGTCTCTCTCTCTAATGAAAGAAAGAAAGAATTGAACTTTAAAATAATGGATACAAGTATTCCCTGACTTTGTTTCCCTCATCTCCATTTGGGGATGGACTTGGCGATGTTAAGTCATAAACCTTGTTTCAAGACAAACACTAATTTATTTCTAGTTTTATATGTAGCAGACTGAAAGATACATTGATATTCTAAACACTGGTTCTTTTGGACTTTCAGACCGCAAAATGTACAAATCAAACCATCTTATCTTTTTAAGACTTTTCTTTTTTTTCCCAGGCAGTTAGGTCAGCTTGTGCTTTAACTTACTCTGACTTGTCACATGCACATGTTTTCCTTCTTTGGCATGTTCTGACGATAGAAGTCAAGCTGCTGGGAGAGGCAATCTCAGGCAGGCTGAGCCTGCCCCTTTCAGAGAGTGCTGCTAGACCTTGCCCTCTTACTGAACAAGCCCCTCTTACATCTTCGAAGAAAGAAGGCGGTTCTCTCTGCCTGTTGAGCAAGTTCAATTTAAAATTTTGTGGGGAGAATTTCACAGCATGCAAGCAGAAACAGTTTTATTGCCACTATTTTCAGAATTTCTTTTTAAATTACAATAATATACCCAAAAAGCGTGTAAGAAAAAGACAATCTTTGGAAGCTAAAACAGAGCTTTTGCCCTTTAAACCCAGAATGCAAGTAAAGGAATCACTTTGTGCTTAAGAGTTGATTTTCCAATTCTAAAATCCATACTTTAGGAAGTGTTACATTGTTCTGGAAGCAGAGAAAAGAAATGCTTGTGTAAAATGACTCTTTTCTATAAATATTAGACTCCTCCACACGTTACATTGTTCTGGAAGCAGATAAAGAAATGCTTGTGTAAAATAACTCTTTTCTATAAATATTAGACTCCTCCACACTGAAAGTTCTCTCATTATTTATCCCTTGTGTAAATAATAATACATTTTTCATTTTAAAACGTCTCCAAAATATTGAAAAAAGACATTTTTGCTTTTATTTGTATCATAATTTTTATTTAATTTAAAACATTCTATATACTACACATTTTTGTTATTCACTATGCTAAAGGAAAACATCTAAACAATGACAGCTTTATTTAGTTGCCATTTTTCATGATTCCCTGTGAGGTCTTCATTCACATTAAAGAGGGAAATCAAAGCATTTAGGTTTTGATTGACACCACTAAGGATTATTACACTCCAAATGAGGATAGGATGCAACATGTACTAAAAACATTTCTTTCTTTCAGTTGTTTCTTAGTATAAAATTAAAATCTGTGGCTTCTGATATTTATTATTGGAGGTAGACTGGAAATTGAAATGGGATAAATCTGTGTAGAACTCAAAAATTGATATAAAAATTCACAAGTTAAATAGACCACAAGATAGATTTTGGGGTATTTTGGACTTGGTGTGTTGCTTAATAAATCAATTTATATTATGCATAATCTCCTCAAGAAGAGCTCTTTGAGCATTTTGGAAAATATTCATATATTCACATTTAATGATGAATTTAGGCAACAAGAAATTAGACACTAAAGTGCTAGTGTATGAGAATAGTAGCTAAGTAAACACTAACTACGTTTGTCACTATAGCCTGTAGAACGTTCCTAGGTTTGCAAGGTTCTATGAGATAAGAATGAATGTCTCTATCTGAAGCCCTAGTCAATGCTCTGCTATTCTGATATTAAGACTGCAGTGTTGGTATTATTATTACTTTTTTTTTTGAGAAGTTTTTTTTCTGAGGGCATGTGCACTTGCTGGAGAGACAGACAGAGACAGGAGAGGAAAGTGTGAAATCACCCCCCCCCAGGGGGATGGCAATGCTGCAATCCTTTTTCCTCCATTCTCCTCCTGAGATCTTAGGCACACATGTACAAGTGCCTGGTGTGATTTCAAGCCACCAGGTCTGGGACTTGAACCTGGTCGGCCATGTGGGAGTTCAGTGATGAAACTGCTATGCTATCTGCTGACCCCCAAACTTCAGCGTTTTACTCTTAAATACGTTTGTCTTATGTTTGGGATAACTGAAAGTTACTTTTTGGTCAAGGACATGTCCCTTTCTATTCTGAACAATAAAGGTATATTATAAACGCGAACTCATTCCTTAGCAAGATAGTGAAAATAAATAAAATATTGTGGCTTTTGGGAGAAGCAAAGAATATTATTAGCAATAATCGTGCCTCGGATAAACCTCATTGGCTACGATACTGCCACTGCGCAAAGCTGGCTAAGAATATTATTATAACTCTATCTTATCAAACCACGTGGAGACATATTTAAAAAGTGCATTAATTTTAGGCCAGCCAGGTGGTATGGTAGTTAAGGCAGCTGGATCCCATATGGCTGAAAGCCCAGTTCAAGTTCTGGATCCAGTGGCTTAAGAAAAAACACCAAGAATGTGTGCATGTGTGCAGCAAATCCTGAAAGGAGTGTGGAGGAGAAGGCACTGTGACATGGTCATACTCCCTGGGGAGCACTTTCTTACTTTCTCTCTCTCTGTCTCTGGCATATGGTATGTAGCAAATTTTAAAATAATAAATTTAAAAAATGCATTTTAAGCCATTTTTCAGAGTTAAATCACTCACAATTCCAAATATCTAGGGTAAATCTAAACCCTGCAATAAGATGAGAAAAATATCTGCCAGTGACTAAAATGGTAATTACATGGCTTATCTGATAGAACCAATATAAAGTAACATACACACCCATAAACAAAGAGCCAAAACCTTGATTATAAAGGAGAATCCCAATAATTTAGAGACAAATACCTGTGTGTGTGTGTGTGTGTGTGTGTGTGTGTGTGTTTCACCATCTCAAACGTTTATCACTACTTTTTTTGTGCACATTTTGATGTATACATTAAATTGTTACCAACTATCATTACTCTACTGTGCTATCCTCAAGAACTCGTTCTCCTTACCTACCTGCACTCTTCAATCTGTTCGCCAAATTCTCTCCACAGCCCATCTCTTACTCATTTCCAGTTTCTGATATCTACCATTTTACTTTCCACCTCTATACAATCTAACCTTCTAGCTTCTGTTAATGGAGTGAGAACATACAGTATTTGTCTTTCAGTGCCTGATTTATTTCACCAAGCATTATTTCTCTAGCTTGTCCATGTTGACTCAAATGACTGTATCATTTTTCATGATTAAACAGCATCCCATTATTTATTTATAGCTCATTTTCTTTATCTATTCACCTTTTATTGGGCACTTACATTGATTCCATATTTTAACTATTGTGAATAATGTTGCAAAAAACATCGGAGTGCATTTCCACCAACAGTAAAGGAGAGTTCCCTTTTCTCCACACCATTTCAGCACTTGATTCTGTGCCTTTTTTTTTTTTGGATAAAAATCATTCTAATGGAAATAAAGTAATACTTCCTTGTAATTTTGGTTTGTATTTCTCTGATGATTAGTGATGTTGAGCATTTTTTCATGTACTTCTTAACCATATGTTTGTCTTCTTTTGAGAACTATTTTTTTCTGATCATTTGCTAAGTTTTTGAGTTATTTGTTTTTTTGTTTTTTTTTTTGCTGGTGAAGTGTGTATATTCTTTATTATTCTGCTTATTAATCCTGTGTTGGATGTATAGCTTGTAAATATTTTCTGTCATTCTGTAGGCTGTCTCTTCCCTCTGTTGATTATTTCCTTTGCTGTGTGGACACTTTTTAGTTTGATATAATTCCATTTATCCATTTTTGCAGTTACTTGCTATGCTTTTGAATTCTTTTTTATATAAAAACACTTGATCTAGACTGTTCCCCTATGTTTTCTTTTAGTAGTTTTATAGTTTGGGGTTTTATCTTTAAAATTTTTATTCATTTGAGTTACTTCTGTATCTAGTTTGAGATAGGGATCTTGTTTCATTCTTCTGCATATGAATACCCAATTTTCCCAGTTCCAGTTATTGAAAAGATTTGTCTTTTCCTTCACTGTATATTCTTAGGATCTTTGTCAAAAATTAGTTGGCTGTAAGTTTGTGGGTTTATTTCTAGTCTCTCAATTCTGTTTCACTGGTCTGTGTGCCTATTTTTGAGCCATTAGCATGCAGTTTCAATTAATACAGATTTGTAATAGATTTTGAAGTTAGTTAATTATGCTTCTCTATTTTTTTTACACAAATGCACATCTCACTTCTCAGCTCACTGGTAACTGGGAACAATCACTAAGAGAGGACTAGCATGGTTAGTAGCAAATACACTGAAAGGAGTGAGAACCTGAGTAAATGCTATCAAGAGAGAAGGTAAAAAAATGTTCGAGGTAACCTGAGACAAGATAGTGCAAGGATAAATAGAAGTCTCAAAAGACCCCTAAGGTTATTACTGACTCATGTTACATTAAGGTAAATATTCATAATGGCTAAGGATTTTAAAAAGGTTAATATAAACTTTTTATATCAAGAAAAAGGTAAACATTATTTATTTGGAAAATTAACCTTTTAAATATATTATTCTGGTAACCACATGTTTTTCTGATAGTAACTCCTTCCTTTTAAAGTTAAGTCTAATTCCAAGTGAATATGAGGCAAAATATATAGTTGTTACATATTCTGTAGGAAGTGGTGCTCTAATATCGCTATTCAGTTTTGGTTTTCAAGATATTCTTGTATTTAACTTAATTATATTAACTTATTTATTTATTTTGAAAATTTTTGTATTTACATTTAATTGTGAATCTTTACTGCATAAAATATGATTTTTCAAAGCATGCATGCAGTGTGTGATAACAAATCATGGATAGTACTATATACATAATTTTCAACAAAGAACCTTAACCCTACATTCTTGTGTCCGTAAATCTTTTTCTGCTGAGCCCCTCCCACCCAACCCTCACTATGCATTCCCCTCCCATACAGTCTGTCTCTGGTATCTAAATTTGTGCTTCCTCCTATTACGTCTTCAAATCTTTCAGTTTCTGCTATAGAATGCAGACATGTGGTATAGACTGAGTAGGGACAGAGTGTGTTTGTCTTTCATATTCTGGCTTATTTCTCTCAGCATTAAATCTTGTAGATTCATCCATTTTATATCGTATGGTAGAAGCAATTGTTCATTATGGCTGAGTAATATTTTATTGTGTTTATGTGCCACCTTTTTAAAAACCCAGTTTTTAGATTTGGGACACTTAGATTAATTCCATGTCTTAGCTATTGTGAATAATGCTGCAATAAACCAAATGTCTTTTCAACTAATTGTTTTCCTGTCCTTTAAGTAAATACCAAGCAGTGGAATTACTAGGTTATATGGTAGTTCTATTTGTAAATTTTTGAGGAATCTCCATTTTGTTTCCCACAGTATCTGTACTAATTTACATTCTCACCAGCAATGCAGGAGGGTTCCCTGTTCATCGCATTTGGCCAGGACTTGTTCTTAGTTTTTCTTTTCTTTTTCTTTTTCTTTTCTGTATTTCCTTTTCTTTTTTCTATTTCTTTCTCTTTTTCTTCTTCTTTTTTTTCAATATAGACATTCTGAATGGGGTTAAGTAATATCCTCACTCGGCTAAGGCAGTAATGCACAAAATTTAAGAATAAAGGAAGAGGGGGACCAGCAGTTAGCATAATGGCTATGTCACTGGACTCCCACGTAGTCGACCGTGGTTCGCGTCTTGGACCCAGTGGCTTAAAACTCATACCGGGCACATGTGCGTGCGTGCCCAAGATCCCGAGAGGAGAATGGAGGAGAAGGGATTGCGGCGTGACCATGCCCCCTGGGGGGTGATTTCTCGCTTTCTGTCTCTATGTCTCTCTCTGTCTGTCTGGTGAGCGCATGCACCCTATAGCGAAAACCTCTCCAAAAAAAAAAAAAAAAAAAAAGAATAAAGGAAGAGATATCTCCCTACCCAACCTCAAAATATATTACAGAGATGTGATAATCAAAACAGCATGATACTGGGAAACAGCAGTTAGCGTAATGGCTATGTCGCTGGACTCCCACGTAGTCGACCACGGTTTGTGTCCTGGACCCGGTGGCTTAAAACTCACGCCGGGCGCATGTGCGTGCGTGCCCAAGATCCCGAGAGGAGAATGGAGGAGAAGGGATTGCGGCGTGACCATCCCCCCTGGGGGGTGATTTCTCACTTTCTGTCTCTATGTCTCTCTCTGTCTGTCTGGCGAGCACACGCGCCCTACAGTGAAAATCTCTCCAAAAAAAAAAAAAAAACCAAAAAAAACCCAGCATGATACTGGCACAAACTCATAGAAAAATGATACAGAATAGAAAATCCAGAAATAAACCCCAAACATATAGCCAATTGCTTTTTGACAAAGGGCATAACACAATCCAATAGGGAAAAGAAAATCTTTCCAGCAAAAGGTGCTAGAAGAACTGGACATACAACTACCAGAAAATAAAACTAGACCCCTATCTCTCACCATTAACAAAAATGAATTAAAAATGTATCCAAGATCTAAATGTAACACATTAGACTATAATATAAAGCTACTTATGAAAAACCTAGGGAAAACCCTTGAAAATATTGGTTTAGGCAATAAGACTCCTAAAGTTTGGGCAACAATTTCTAAAATAGAAAAGATTATATTAAGCCAAAAAAACTGCACAGTAGGGGAAACAATAAATAGAATGAAGAGAAAAATTACAGAATGGGAGAAGATATTTTTAAACCATGCTTCAGATAAGGGATTGATAGCCAGCATATGTAGAGAACTCCAGCAGTTCACCCACATAAAAACTTTTTTGTTTTTACATAAAAATGTTTTATTTCACTCAAATGATTTTAGTGATGTTTATTTTTATTCTATCAAATATTATTAAATGTTGTTTGTTGTTATATGCTCAACAAATATTTTAAGGTAACAAATTAATAGAGTTTGAATCTTTTGGACAATTTTATAGAAAAGTCGGAGGATGTTATACAAATTATTTTAACAATCACTTAACATTGAGTAAAATCAGTTTCCTCCAGGATGCTACTGATATTCTAGTATAATAGATTCCCTAATTATAATCACAGATCTGATATTGGAGCTTGATCTCCATATTGTGGTGCATGGATGGATAGCATTTTTAGAAACAAAGGACTTATCAAAGAGGGAGAATAAAATTGGATATTTTATTCATATTTAAAATTAATTATTAAATATTAAAATCTCTTACATTAACGGTGCCAGTCATTGGCCCATAGATCAAGTCCCACGTCTAATATACTGCCCAGCTCTTGCAATGAAAAACAGTCTACTATTGTACCTGAAGGCAACTGTCATTGTAACTCATTCAAGTTTCTGTTGCCCAGTTACCTGAATTCCTGGATTATATTAACAACTACAGTCATACTCAATATATTACATATCATACATTACATATAACACTGTTAATGTACACCTTAGTAAACCACAAAACTTGAAAGAGATGGTGATTCACCTAGTTCTAGAATAGCCTCTTTTTTTCTTAAAGAATTATTTTATTTAACCTTATTTATGTTATTTGCTTACTTATTTTAACTTGGTGAGAGAGAGGAGTTGGGGAAGGAGAGAGAAAGTGAGAAAGCAAGCCACCAGGTCCGGGACTCAAACTGTGGTTGCCCATGTGGGAGTCCAGCACCCTTAACCACCACGCCACCTGCCAGCCCCAAGAATAGCCTCTTTTTAAGCCATGTGATGATGTTAATAGTATTAACAAAGTAATTAAAAGTAATGAAGTTCTTTAAAGCTTCAAAATTAACAAGATTCTTAAGTAGTCCATGGTTAATGATGCAACATGCCTCCTTATGTACAACTCTAATGAAATATGATCTGAAATTTTGAAAAGCTAAGTACCAAGAATATTAGATAAATCTATTTCACCTTAGATGAAATTTAGTCAGCACCAAATGTGTGCTTTAAGAGATTTTCCCTAAAGTTGATGATGCATGTTTACCAGATTGCTTGTAAGTTTTGTAGCTGGAAAATGAGAAAAATGTTTCTGGAATTTAAATAAACAAATGTATTTAAATAATGTATTAAAGCAATATACTCAGTTTGGAAGAATTGCTAGATAGTGACTGAAAAACTATGTAGATTTCCAAAACCAGTCTCAGATTATTGTGTGACAGAGACTTTATTTCAGTAATACATATTGTAACATTATTTTTCATGCTAAAGATATAGTCAAAAAGATATGTAAATGACAATAAAGTCTTCCTTTATAACAAAATTTTAAAGGTAAGAGTTTGCAAATGTAGAAGTCAACCTTCGAGGTGTTTTATCTGGTATTTTAAAAAGGATTCTAGTGTAATTCCAGTTCTAGTTGCACACCTGAAATTTGTTCTCTACATCATTCTCAGGAATGCATTGATAACAAAGGCATGGAAGCCTAAAGTGCACGTAATACTACAGTGTAGCTTTATAAAAACAAGACTTTAAATAGTAAAATCTTTAAAATACTATGTAAAGATATGGGAATGGCTTCAAAACTTGTTACCTGACAATTATGGTGAAGAACATGAAAAGAATCAGCAGACTGAAGAAGAACTGAACATTTTCTTTTTAGCAGTTCAGGTGTCTTAAATGGTTTGATATTCTGTGTGATGTTGTAACTCGGTTATGTGCTATCTAGTATGTAGTTATAAAGAAAAGCAAACATTTCTCCTCAAAATGTATCTTACTGTTTTTGAAAGAACTTTTGAATAAGATATATTCAATCCAGCATTCAATCAAACATTCAACATGTAGTTCAAAATAAAGTAGGAGAAAATTTTATATCATGAATGGGCTTTCACTTTTTAATCCTTTATCTAGCCATACACCTGTATCATACAGGTGTATCGTACCAGTTTCATGGTATACCTGTACGATACCAATTTTCAGCTTCTTATGTAGTCTTCTACAGTTTATTATCATATAATAGGATGAGAATGTGGATTTTTATCTCTCCATTCTTTTTCACACAGTATGTAGAATTTATACATACTGTTCAAAACTTCAGTCTATTTCAAATAACACCAGTCTTATAAACCTTCATCAACATATACAGTAAATCTTCTTTTTTTTAAGTAGCTGCTTGATATTCCTTTATATGGATTCAGCATACTTAATTCATAGTTGCCTATTGATAAATATGTGTTAGCGTTACATTTTGTTAATGTAGGTGATCATTCTTCTCTGTTCTTGTGAAGAAAGTCTTGGCCATGTGTCTTGCTTTGACCAAGGAAGAACAAGTAGCAGTAACACAACTCACTTATGGTAGAAACTTTAAGAGATGATAAATGGTTGACATCTCTCTCTCCTCCTCCTCCTTTTTTCTTTAATTCTTTTCTTCTCCTTGTCCTCTTCTCCCTCCTCTTCTACCCTCTCTCCTCCTCCCTTCCCTCTTTCTCCTGTGCCATCAACTGTTGCCATCACCTAGTGCAGTAGATAACTTTTTATACCTCAGTGTAACTGAAACTTTCTACTTTTTAATATACACCCCCCACCTCCACATTGCCCAGACCATCTCCCTTCCCCCAGTATCTGGTAACCAGGTTTTTACTCTATTTTTGCTTTCTAAAACGATCTTTCTTTTTATTTTCTTCTTATTTCATGAGAGAGAAGACAACACTCCCAGCAGGGTCTTCTGCCACGATCTATCACCAGTCTCAGCTGGCAAGATCACAGGCACCCAGTATACTTAGGCAAGTCCTAGGATGTAAACCTAGCATCATTTTTGCGTGTGATTCCAGTTCAATTACTACGACATCACCAACTGGCCCTTACTCTCTGTTCCTAAGAAATCAACTTCTTTAGATTCTATATTGGAGAGCTTAACCAGCACGATAAGACAAGAAATATAAAGAACATGTATAAGACTTAAATGTAAATCTACTATTATTTATAGATAACATAATTAAGAATAGACAATATCTGAAAGTGAAAAAAATATCACAGTTGACAATTTAAGAACATCACTGGATATAATTAAGCATATACAAATCAATTGTTTATATTTCAGCAATAAACATCTAGAAATGATTTTTTTGAGTTTTTTTTTGCTATAGCATATGTGCATTCACCAGAAAGAGAAAGGCATAGAGACAGAAAGCGAGAAATCACCCCCCAGGGAGGATGGCCATGCCACAATCTCTTCTCCTCTATTCTTCTCTCAGGATCTTGGGCATGCACACACGTGCATGTGGTGAGCATTTAAGCCACCCGTTCTGGGACTCAGCCACGGTCAACTACATGGGAGTCCAGCGACATAGCCATTATACCAACTACTGGTCCTTGGAAATGATATTTTAAAAATGTATCAACTAAAAGGTTATAGAGAGGATGTTATTACCGTGTTTATAATTACATAAAACTCAGCAGAATTCTAGGGAATAAATCTAAAGAAATATGCATAAAATCTTTTTTTTTTTTGGAGAGGTTTCTGCAATAGGACACGTGTGCTTGCCAGATGGACAGAGACAGACAGAAAGCAAGAAATCACCCCCTGGGGGGGGGTGGCCATGCCGCAATCCCTTCTCCTCCATTCTCCTCTTGGGACCTTGGGCACGCATGCACATATGACCGGCATGAGTTTAAGCCACCGGATCTAGGACTCGAACCACGGTCAACTACATGGGAGTCCAGTGACACAGCCATTACGCTAACTGCTGGTCCCAAGAAGTATGCATAAAATCTTTACCACAGTGTTTTTCAACAGCCATTCTACAAAACTTACCCTGGGTGAGAATTACTGCTCTATTTATTTCAACTTCTTTTATACATTCAATCACATGTTGCTTAGCCTACAAAGTGAATATTCTAACATGTGTACATCTCTTACCAGTCCAGTTGACAATACTATGAAGTTATCTTCAATAGATAATAATCCATTTCTTTGTCCCATAAATGCCTTACCTCTCTATTTTTCTCCTTAATGTCCTTCTTCAGAATCTACTCCTTCACTCACCCTCTTCCCACACTGTATCTGGTTTTCCCAACCATTTATTAAATTTCTAAAACCTTTAGTCATTATATATTTAGTATATATTAAGTAGAGACATACAATTTCTCTTCTTCATATCCTGGCTTGCTTCACTCAGCAGTAAATTTTCCATATTCATCCACTTTCTGTCAAAAGCCAGGGTCTTCTTGTTTTTCTATGGCTGAGTCGTATCCCATAGAGTATGTGTGCCATAAGGACAGAAGAATTTTTAATTGGAAAAGTGCTTGCACATTGTTTATCGTGGCATTACTCACAATTGTTAAGACATGAAACCAACCCAAATGCCCATGAACGATGAATGGATTGAAAAAGTATGGCTATTAATGTTTTTAATTGAGTATCTATTTTATGAGCTTTGTTTATATAGGTCCCCATTCCAAGGGACTGAGATTAAATGCCAGTAGGACTTAATGCTTGTTCAGTGCCTTTTATAGTAAGATATCTAGTGTTAAGGCCAGCAGGTGGTGTAGTTGTTGTGGACTGGACCCCCACAAGGCCAGTGGTGGTTTGAGTCTCAAATTCAGCAGCTTGAAACTCACATCAGGTGTATGTGCATGCATGCCCAAAATCCTGACAGGAGAATGGAGGAGAAGGGGTTGCAGCATGACCAGCAATCTCTGTCTGTGTCTCTGTTGAGCACACATGCAATAGAGCAAAAACCTCTCTTAAAAAAAAAATAAGAATCTACTATCTTCAACAGCTTTTTCTCTTTTTCTTCTTCTAGACTCCAGATACAAGGGGCTATTTCTTGCCCCATGAATAAAACATGCAGTTTTGGGTCTTGAATTCTTACCTCCCTCTGCCAAAAATATCTTTTATCCCTTTCCCTTCTCTCACTTTCTTTCTCTGTCTTCTTGATACACCTATTATTTAAGATATAACTGATGCCATATACTTTTCAAACTTTCTCTTAGTATTTATAATCTTAATCACTTTTTCCTTTTTGCTCTCACAGGAAATGTTTATAGTTTTTTGAGAGATTTTCACTGTAGGGTGCGTGCCCTCGCCAGACAGACAGAGAGAGACATAGAGACAGAAAGCGAGAAATCACCCCCCAGGGGGGATGGTCACGCCGCAATCCCTTCTCCGCCATTCTCCTCTCGGGATCTTGGGCACGCACGCACACGCGCCCGGCGTGAGTTTTAAGCCACCGGGTCCGGGACACGAACCGCGGTCGACTACGTGGGAATCCAGTGACATAGCCATTACGCTAACTGCTGGTTCCCTCAGGAAATGTTTATAGTTTTCATACAGCATTTATCATTGTGAACTACATTATAGTTATTTTTGTATGTCTCTTTTTCCTTTCACCTGGGATAGACTGTGATTTTTGATAGTTACATCATCTTATCCATCTCTGTGTCTCCAGTGTGTGTACACAAATTGCATTCTTGTGGGACTGAATTTTAATCGTCCATAGACCTGTTTATCAATGTTTTTTACAGAAACAGAAACAAAACCCTTTTGTATCTCCTTGACTCCTAGAGGAGAGAGCTTGAAAATGGTTTTTAGATATTGAGAGAATATTCTGTAAACAAATATAAAAACCCAGAAATGAAAAAAGGTAAAAATTTTTATATGTGGTAAATGTAATTACCTAAGTAAAACTTTTATTAAGGATAGCATTGATAAACCATTGTAAATGAAGATTGCTTATTTATTCAGATATTGCCACAAGATTATAGTCATTTGGGCTTTACTAAAATGATACAATAAATATTTAAAATCCTATGTAAAATCAACTTTAAAATATGAAAGACATATAGATCGAAAATATATTTTCTATGACAAGACCTCTCTCAGTTACTCATGAAATCAGCCTATTCAGTCTGTCTTAGAGAAGGAATTTATGAAGGGTCTCCAAAAAGCTCATGGAAAATTCAAATTATGAAAAAGAAAATATGCACCAAATTAAAATTCATTGTTTTGCAGCAAAATAAACTCATACTTTAATTTCATTTTTCCAAAAATGTTTTGAAGTTCCTTTGTATGTACGAAGTATTCTAACTTGACCAGCTATTGGATATAGGATGCATTTATGCCAAAAATCTGTTGTCCAATGTTTGTGGTGGGAGCCTCGAACATTCATTTAGTTGCAAGAGTCACAACTGGCATGATACTCTGCCCCACCACCCAGGTTTATAGGACTGACATGCTGCCTCAGCAACTGCCTGGCACTACAGTTGTCTGGCGGAGATGAAATCCTGCCTAGAATGTCAGCTTTATTGTTTGCAGATATGATACTCTTCATAGTGTCTGACACCTTGTCTCCTGGGTGCTGAATTCTTCTGTGTACTCCCCAGTACTGATTAGGCTCTTACAGTGCTAAGTTTGCCACCTCAGAACTGATTTTACTTGTCACTAGCTTCCTAGGCTCCATGCCTTTGGTCAATTTTGGTTTGTGTTTCAACTTTTCTTTTTTTCTTTCTCTTTTTTATTACCAGTGAGTATGTGCACTTTCTAGAGATAGGGAAAAAGGGAGAGAAAACCTCCCAATGGGCATGGACAGGCCATAATACTTTTCTCCTCCATTTTGCCATTCTATCAGGACTTTGGGTATGCACACATGCACCCATCATGATATTTAGTTCAATTGTTTTTTAAATAGCCAGAGGGCATGTGAACTTGCCTGAGAGAGCACAGGAGATAAAGGAAGCACCCTCTAATAGGGTGTGGTTATGCCACATTTCTCCATTTCTCCATCCTGTCAGGATTTGGGGCACAACACACATGCACTGGGTGTGTTTTTCGAACCATTGAGGTCAGGATTCAAACCAGGCTGTGGGGTTGGCCTGCTTGATAGTATATTTTGAAGTCAGGTTACATAATGATTCTTATTCTACTACAAACCCTCTCCTACAACAGGATGGCTATTTGAAGCCATTTGTGATTCTATACACATTTCTTTATTGTCTTTATGAAAAATGCCATTAGTATTTTTTTTTTTTGAGAGGTTTTTTACTATAGGGCACATGCGCTCGCCAGACAGACAGAGAGAGACAGAGAGACAGAAAGCAAGAAATCAACCCCTAGGGGGGATGGTCACGCCGCAATCCCTTCTCCTCCATTCTCCTCTCGGGATCTTGGGCATGCACGCACACAAAAAAAAGAAGCCACGGGGTCTGGGACGTGAATTGCGGTTGACTACGTGGGTGTCCAGTGACATAGCCATTACGCTAACTGCTGGTTCCCACCATTGGTATTTTGATAGAGATTGCATTAATCTGTAAATTGCTTTGGTAATATAGACATTTTAACAATATTGATTTTTCCAGTTTATGGATATGTCTTTCCATTTTTTTAGTATCATCTTTAATTTCTTTAATCAGTGTTTATAGTTTTCTTTTCTTTTC
>NW_006208436.1:263075-290168 GCF_000334495.1 Tupaia belangeri chinensis
GGTTTTGTTGGTTTTTATGGCTGAGTAGTATTCCATAGAGTATATGTGCCACAGTTTTTCAATCCATACGGGTGCCTCCATATGGGGGCATTTGGGTTGGTTCCATGACTTAGCAATTGTGAATAGTGCCGCAATAAACATTGATGTGCAAGCTCTTTTCCAATGAGGAATTCTTCTGTCCTTTGGGTAGATACCGAGGAGTGGGATTGCTGGATCATATGGTAGATCTATTTGTAGATTTTTGAGAAATCTCCAAATTATTCTCCACAGTGGCTGGACCAATTTTCCTCCATGTTTTTATACTTTTCTTTGTAGGGATGTTTTATTTACTTAGTAAAATTTATTCCTAGCTATTTTTTTGGTAGCTATTGTAAATGGAATTATTTATTTTTATTATTTTTGTTTCCCAAGGGATACTCTCAAGAGGTCTTCAGGGCTGATATTCTTCACCCCCAGCACTGCAGCCAGCCAGGATTATGGGTGTGCCTATGGGATTACCAGTGTGTTTAGGTAGACCTGGGATGGGAACCTGGAGCCTTCTCATATGGCCTCCAGAATTAAGCAGCAGCACTCCTGCTACTTATACCACCTGGTTTTGTTTCTTTGATTTCTAGATCATTTATTTCTTCCTTTACATAATTTTTTCCCTAGTCATCTTCCTTCTTGTTACTTTTTAAGCAAGGGAATATATTCTCTTTGCCTTAAGTCATTTATAAACTTTTTTATATTTCATGGTTTAGAATATTAGAATTCACTCTTATTTTGCTATTATGTATACTTCTAATTCTCAAATTAACCCATTAACACTACATTTTATCTATTTAAAAATAAATTTTGCAGTAATGATAAAATATGTTTCACATCTGTAATAATAACTGTAACTTTTAATACCAAGACCATGAACTAAATTTTTAGTGAGCTTATCATAAATGTAATTAGCTTGACTGTTGTTAACTAAAAAAGAAAAATAGATAACTAAATGCAAGCTTATGTCTTTTTTCATTTCTTAAATATATTTTTTATCAGTTCAGAAGGTAGCATGGAGGTTAAGGCAGCTGGATCCCACATGGTTACTGCATGGTTCAAGTCTCAGACTCATCAGCTTGAAAGAAACATGGGTGTGTGTGAGTACATGTCCAAAATCCTGAGAAGAGAATGGAGGAGAAGGGATTGCAGTGTGGTCATCCCTCCTGGGGTTGACTTCTCACTTTCCCTCTCTCTATCACACTCTCTGTGTGTCTCTCTTGCAAGCACACTCACCCTATACCAAAACTAATGTGCATATACAAACACACACACACACACAGACACACACACGCTCACCCTATAGCAAAACTAACGTGCACATACAAACACACACACACACAGACACACACACACATTAATCGATATTTTAAATTTATTTTTAAAGTTTGTTCTCCTACAGAAGGAAAAAAGGAAAGAGATTCCCCTAATAGTCTTCTACACTAAAATACATTCCCAGCTATGACCAGCCCCAGATAATGGGCACATATGTGCCTGATATGTTCAGAGAACTCTTTTGTCATGTACCCGGAGCCCTTCCATGTGGGTCAGCCTTGTAGAGTATTGGATTGCTACTACAACATGGTCTGGCTCTTTTTCTACTTCTTAAAAAACAGAAGATACATCCTTGAAGAATGTGTTGTATTTAGAAAGCTGTCTTTCTCTAAAGAATCTAAAACTGTCCCAATCCAGAAAGGCACAGAATGAATCAGGGATAAGAATTATTCAATTACTCTGCAAACCCCTTTTATTCAGTCTGATCTTAGGTTTTGTCAAAAAAACAAAAACAAAAACAAAACAAAACTTTTTTTTTCTTAAAGGCATATGTACTTGTCAAAGAGAGATGCAGAGAGAAAGTGAAGGGGAGAAAGCGCCCCTCAATGAGGCATGTGCATACTACAATCCCATCTCTTCTATTTTCCACCTAGTTGGGATCTGGGGCATACATTCACATGTACCTTACATCTTTTTCAAGCATCCAGGGCTAGGCCAGGATTTGACCTGTACAGAAGGTCATGTGAGATCGAGCTTTTTTAACCATAATGCCACTGAGTCAGCCCTGTAAAACATTTTTTTTCCCATAGCAAAACATACTAGCAGGTCATGTTTTGTCACTTACATTACATTCTTAACATCTCAACTGGTTGTTTCAAATTTATTCTTTTATTTTTTGTATACATATGGTCATTTTTAACTTCTTTCTTTGCTGTTCTCCAAACTCACATTCACTTGGGCAGTAGTGTATCTCAGGAAAGCCTGTCCTTCCAGAAAGTTATCATTCTCATTTAATTATATAATAATTCATCTGTGAGATCCCAACACACTGAAATAAATGAGAGCATATGGAAACACAGGTGTTTAGTGCTTCGTGACCAAATTGTGGGTACATTATGCATTAGTTGTTAAACAAAACTTTTATACAATATGAGAAACCTAGGACTGAAGCTTCAATGAAATTCTGTATCGGGTGGTTCTATAACACATTTTATCTTTAGACACTATCTGCACTATCAATGTACTATTGAAAGATACTGTGTATGGACTCACTCTATAGAAACATAATTTTATAAGTTATAAATGTAAAAATATGCACAATTTACATGAAATAGCAATGAAAGCATTGCATTTATAATGCTTTTTAAAATTTTTCCACAGGGAAATTATAATACTTGAAATACAAAAAAAAAATGAAGTATTATCTTAGTAAGGTTTCTCAGTATTAGCTATTAGAAATCTTCACCTGTCCAAAGTAATTTTGAAATTACAGGAAAGTTTCCAAAAATTTATGAAATTCTATGTTAAACTTCAACTATGTTTCTCATTTCTTACATTTTCTTTATCTTTCCATATATATAACTGTATAATTTTGCCTGAACTACCAAAAAAAGACACTTCTTTGCCCCAATGAGTTATACAATATGAGAAACCTAGGACTGAAGCTTCAATGAAATTCTGTATCGGGTGGTTCTATAACACATTTTATCTTTAGACACTATCTGCACTATCAATGTACTATTGAAAGATACTGTGTATGGACTCACTCTATAGAAACATAATTTTATAAGTTATAAATGTAAAAATATGCACAATTTACATGAAATAGCAATGAAAGCATTGCATTTATAATGCTTTTTAAAATTTTTCCACAGGGAAATTATAATACTTGAAATACAAAAAAAAATGAAGTATTATCTTAGTAAGGTTTCTCAGTATTAGGTATTAGAAATCTTCACCTGTCCAAAGTAATTTTGAAATTACAGGAAAGTTTCCAAAAATTTATGAAATTCTATGTTAAACTTCAACTATGTTTCTCATTTCTTACATTTTCTTTATCTTTCCATATATATAACTGTATAATTTTGCCTGAACTACCAAAAAAAGACACTTCTTTGCCCCAATGAGTTAGTTTAGACTTCTTAAAGGAAAGGTCATTCTTTTTCATAACCATAATGCCATGATCAAAACTGGAAATTAATATTGATATAACACTATTATCTATGGCTCTTATGCAAAACATGAACAAATCTTATTTCTTAAGGCAAAAAGTAAATGTTATTGTAGTATAGGATTTCTGCTGCATTTATTGTCATGCCTTTAAAGCCTCCTTTAATCAAGAATATGCCATTCTTTTTGTCATTTTTTTTTTCTTTTTGGTCTTTCCTAATTGTGACAATTTGGAAGAATAGAGACAGTTATTTTGTAAAATATTCAGTGGGTTTATTTAATGTTTCCTCATGATTCGGATGATTCATATTTGTCAGAATTATCACAGAAGTAGGGTTGTCTCATTTCAGTGCATCTTATCAGAGAGTACATATCCTGTCTTTTAATCCTGTTTATGACAACTTTGATAACATGATTAAAGTGCTGCCTGTAAAGTGTCTGTTAAAGTGTCTTTCTACTTGCTTTTGTAATTTAAAATTATTTCTTAGGGAGAAATTTTGAGACTATGTATCTTATTCCTCATAGAAATTTTACCTATTTGTTTTAGCTGGGCGTGAGTTTAAGCCACCAGGTCCGGAACTTGATCCATGGTTGACTACATGGGAGTTCAGCGACATGGCCATTACACTAACTGCTGTTCCCAGTGTTAGTGTTTAGTGTTTCAATCAGTTAAAATATGAATTTATAACTGCATCATTCTTTTTAAATTTACACATTGTTTTGCCAATGTAAAAAGAGTAGAAGAGAGCAAGAAAATACATAAATACATCCTAACTAGAATTCAGTTTTCGTTTGTATACTTTTTAACCTTTACTCTGAACAGAATAAAGAAAGATTCTAAATACACCTTTGTTCAGAAGTTCCACTTCTATTTAGAATGTACATTTCTGCAAGAGATGTCATACCATTAAAACATAAAATGTGAGTAACCTGTGGATCAAAATCTTCTAAAAGTTCATTAGTGAGGTGAGGGCACAAAACAGATGAATTGAACGTCAAAGCAATAAGCCCCTGTGAGAAAAGATGGAGCATATAAACCATGTCTCTATTAAACAGAGAATGAGAGGAAGAAATGACAGATAAAATCAAATAGGGAAAAAAAAAACACATGAAATGTGGTAAACTCTTAAAGACCAAGCATTGATAATCGCTGGAATTCTCACACATCGTAGGAGTCGATACTTATTTGATGACTTGTAGTTTTTTCCCTTTTGGTAGGGACTTAAACTAAATTAATTCTACTCAAATCAATTTTAAATTCAGTATGATTCCAATCAAATTACAGGTGACATTTTTCACAGAAATAGAAAAAATAATCATAAAATTTATCTTGAATCATAAAAGACACCTTATTGCCAAGGCAAGGCTGTGCAAAAAGAATAGGAGGCATCCCACTACCTGACTTCAAAACATATTACAAAGTGTTAATAGTCAAAACATCATGGTACTGACACAAAAATCGATACATAAACCAGTGGAATAGAACAGAGAATCCAGAAATAATTCTTAATCACAAAGTCAATTGATCTTTGACAAAGGGTACAAAATAATGCAGTGGAGGAAAGAAAGTCTTTTCAGCAAGTGATGTTAGAGGAACTGGATAACTACCTGAAGGAAAATGAAACTGATGACCAGCAGTTAGCATAATGTCTATGTCGCTGAACTCCCATGTAGTCGACCGTGGTTCGAGTCCTGGACCTGGTGGCTTAAATTCATGCCGGGCACGTGTGCTTGCGTGCCCAAGATCCCGAGAAGAGAATGGAGAAGAAATTGCGGCATGTCCATTCCCCCTAAGGGGTGATCTCTCGCTTCCTATCTCTCTGTCTCTCTCTGTCTTTCTGGTGAGTGCATGTGCCCTATAGCAAAAACTCTACAAAAAAAAAAAAAAAAAAGAAAGAAAGAAAAAAAGAAAGAAAAGGACCCTATCTTTCATTCTTAACAAGAATCTACTCAAAAGGAATCAAAGATTTAAATATAAGACCTCAAACTATAAAACTACTGGTAGAAAACAGCGGAAACTCTTGAAGACATTGGAGTAGGTAAAGATACCTCAAATTAGTCACCTAAAGCACAGGCAATAATCCTCAAAATAGACAAGTGGGATTACATCAAGATAAAAAAGCTGCTGCTCTGCAAAAGAAACAACAGGTAGAGTGAAGAGAAGCTCCTCAGAATGGGAGAAAATATACGCAAATTATGCCTTAGATAAGAGATTGATAACCAGAATATTTAGGGAACTCAGACATCTCACTCATACAAAAAAAAAGAATAATTCTATTTAAAAATGGGCATATGAGCTGAATAGACAACTATTCAAAGAAGACATGAATGGACAAAAGGCATATGAGAAAATGCTCAGCATCTCTTATACAGGAAATGAAAATTAAAACCACTATGTGATACCACTTAACTCTAGTCAAAATGGCCACGATCAAAAAAATAAAGGACAGATGCTGGTGAGGCTGTGGTGACAAGGGAACCCTCTTATAGTGGTAGTGGGAATGTAAATTAGTATAACCACTGTGGAAAGCAATATGGAAGTTTCTCAAAAACCTACAAATAGGACTACTAGAACTAACATATGACTCAGTAATCCCACTTCTCAGTATTTACCTAAAAGGTAAACACTCAGTTGGAAAGACACTTGCACATCCATGTTCATTGCACCATTATCACAATTGGCAAGACATGGAATCAACCCAAGTGTCCAAGAACCGATGACTGGGTTGAAAACTGTGGTGCATATATACTACAGAATATTACTCTGCCATAAGAAACAATGAAACTATGTCATCTGATTCAAAGTGAATACGGAAGACTTACTGCTAAATGAAGTGAACCGGACTTGAAAGACACACACTGTATGTTCCCACTCTATGTACTAAATGTCTGCACACTCTGGCAGAAATGGAAAGATCCAAAGATATGAGAGTAGAGAGGATAAGTGTAAATACCAAAAACTGTAAAGGAGAGGAGTGGATAGTAAAGGGTGGGTGGAAGGGGCAACAGGAAGAAATATTTAATGATCAAAAGGATGCAAAGTTCTCTGTTGAAAATGACATATATGGTGATATCTTTGATTTGATTGTCATGTACTACATGCATACTTTGAAAAACCATATTATACATTATAAAGGAGTAGAATGATGGACTATAAATATTAGGTTGATGCAAAACCAACTGCAGTTTCAGATTGTGAATTTCAAATAATTGTAACTAGACTTAAACACATCTTTATTAATCAAAATATTGGTAGGAATAAGCACAATCAACACATTTTTGCCAATGAGAAGTAAGTTTGTTTATTCCTGCAGCATAAATATCCATGCTTCAGGGTTCAGTAAACTCTTGGAAAGCATCTACTGCATCTTGCTGTTTGTGAAACATTTTCTCTGCAAAACATTGTTGAGGAGGCTGCAGGCCCAACCCTTCCGAATCTCCACGCATCCCCACCGTTCTTCCTCCTTGGACCCAAGGTTGTTTGCCTGGGACTTTAAGGCAAACAACCACCCCACCCCACCCGCAATCTGGATCGAGTCGGCCAGCAGTTCCGGACACCAGGTGGACTGAGGCTGCAGGCCCCACCCTTCCAAATCTCCACGCATCCCCACTGTTCTTCCTCCTTGGACCCCAGGTTGCTTGTCTGGGACTTTAAGGCGAATCCCCACCCCACCCCACCCGAAATCCGGATCAAGCCGGCTAGCAGTTCCAGACACCAGGCGGACTGAGGCTGCAGACCCGACCAACCTGGTACTGTCATTCATCATCTGATCCCTTTCCACTAGCCTTTGGACTATTTGAATTTTGGTGATTTGAGTAGCGCACGGCACATTGCGAACCGCGCAATTTTCTTTTTCCATTTTGTTTTTCTTTGCTCTTGGGGTGTTGCTTATTTGATCAGTTGAAGAATAAATAAATAAAGTTAAATAAAATAATCTTTAAAAATGGTGATTTTGTCTACTTTTACAATTTTTCTAAGCCTGTGCAATTTTTTTTTTTTTTTTTTGAGAGATTTTTCACTGTAGGCCGCGTGCGCTCGCCAGACAGACAGAGAGAGACATAGAGACAGAAAGCGAGAAATCACCCCCCAGGGATGGAAGAGAAAAGAGACAAGGAGCTCCAGGAGATGAGGAAGTCCTTTAATGACTTGAAAGAAGAAATGGATACCCTAAACAAGAACCAGATGGAACTTCTAGGTTTGAAGAATGTGATAGAGGAAATCAAAACCTCCCTTGAAAGCATTAAATGTAGGTTAGACCAGGCAGAAGACCGAATCTCTAACGTAGAAGACAAAACATCTGACCTAGATAAAAGTATCAAGAAGATTGAGAAAACAACCATGAAAAATGAGGATAATATACGAGGAATACTGGACACCATCAAGCGCCCCAACATTCGGATAATTGGTATTCCGGAGGAGGAAGAAAATAATAAGGGCCTGGAAAATTTATTCCATGAGATCCTGGAAGAAAACTTTCCAAATCTAGAAAGGCATTCAAATATCCAGACCCAAGAAATACAGAGGACCCCAAGTAGAATCAACCCAAGAAGATCATCTCCAAGGCACATCATAGCCAGACTGGCAAAAACAACAGATAAAGACAAGATACTAAAGTTGGCAAGAGGGAAACGCCAGGTTACTTACAAAGGTCACCCCATCAGGCTAACATCGGATCTCTCAGCAGAAACAATGCAGGAAAGGAAAGAATGGGGAAGCATAGTCAAAGTGTTGAGTGAAAAACAATTTCAACCAAGAATACTATACCCGGCAAAATTATCTTTTATATGGGAAAAAAAGATAAAAACATTCTCAAATAAACAAAATTTGAAGGAATTTACCAACACCAGACCAGCTCTTCAAGAGGTTTTGAAGGGAGTACTATACCAGGAAAACTAAAAAATCAGAGACAGTTATACGAGAACAAAAAACAACTAAGAAAATGGCTCACTTAATGATAGGATCAGGTATGGAAATATCGATAATTACATTGAATGTCAATGGATTAAATTCCCCAGTTAAGAGACATAGACTAGCTGAATGGATAAGAAAACAGAAACCCTCTATCTGTTGCCTACAAGAAACTCACTTTATGGATAAAGATATACATAGACTAAAAGTCAAGGGCTGGAAAAAGATATTCCATGCAAATGGAAATCAGAAAAAGGCTGGAGTAGCGATATTGATCTCAGACAAAATAGATTTTAAAACAAAGACTGTAAGAAGAGACAAAGAAGGGCATTATATAATAGTAGATGGGGTAATCCAGCAAGAAGATATAACCCTTATAAATATCTACGCACCCAACTCAGGTGCGCCTAAATATGTGAAGGAAAGACTGCTGGAGCTAAAAGGAGACATAGGGAAAAATACTATAATTGTTGGAGATCTCAACACCCCGTTATCTCCTATAGACAGATCTTCTAGACAGAAAATAAATAGAGAGATACAGGACTTAAATGATACTATAAATGGAATGGGCTTGACAGATATCTATAGAACTTTCCACCCTACATCCACAACATATACATTTTTCTCACCCCGACATGGAACCTTTTCAAAGATAGATCATATATTAGGACACAAATCAAGCCTTTACAGATTCAAAGGCATAGAAACTGTACCCAGCATCTTCTCTGACCATGATGGAATTAAACTCAAGATTAATTTCAAGAAACAACCCCGAAAACACACGAACACATGGAAACTGAACAACCTACTTCTGAATGACTTCTTCACTACTGAAGAAATTAAGGCTGAAATAAACAAATTTATGGAAACAAATGATAATGAGGACACAAGTGTCCAGAACCTATGGGACACAGCAAAAGCAGTCATAAGAGGGAAATTCATAGCAATTAGTGCACATAAGAAAAGGATGGAAAGATGGCAAGTAGATAACTTATCATCATGCCTCAGAGAACTGGAAAAACAACAACAAACGAACCCCCAAAATGCCAGGCGAAAAGAAATAATAAAGGTTCGAGCAGAAATAAATGAAATAGAAAATAAACGAACCATACAGAAAATAAATGAAAGCAAAAGCTGGTTCTTTGAAAAGATCAACAAGATTGATACTCCATTGGCTAGACTGATCAAGAAGAAGAAAGAAAGAAACCAGATTAATCAAATATGTGATGAAACAGGCAATATTACCACGGACATAGCAGAAATACATAATATCATTAGAGGATACTATGAGCGACTTTACGCCAACAAACAAGATAACCTGGAGGAGATGGACAAATTCCTGGATGCATATAAACTACCAAGATTGGATCAGGAAGACATAGAGAATCTGAATAGACCTATAACAAGCCAGGAGATTGAATCAGTAATTAATAATCTCCCAACAAAGAAAAGCCCAGGCCCAGATGGCTTCACTTGTGAATTCTACAAAACTTTCAAGGAAGAATTAACCCCTATCTTACTAAAATTATTTCTAAAGATTCAAAAGGAAGGAAACCTTCCAAATTCATTTTATGAAGCCTCCATCATCCTCATCCCCAAAACAGATAAGGATATGACAAAAAAGGAAAACTACAGACCAATATCATTGATGAATATAGATGCGAAAATTCTCAACAAGATACTCGCAAATCGTATCCAACAACATATAACAAAGATCATTCATCACGACCAGGTAGGCTTTATACCAGGGATGCAAGGGTGGTTCAATATACGCAAGACCATAAATGTAATACACCACATTAACAGAAAGAAAGATAAAAACCATATGATCATCTCAATTGATGCGGAGAAAGCGTTTGATAAAATACAACATCCTTTTATGATTAAGACTCTCAGTAAGATTGGTATAGAAGGGTCATTTCTGAACACAATAAAAGCAATCTATGAAAAACCTACAGCTAATATTATACTGAATGGGGAAAAGCTGAAAGCTTTTCCTCTGAAAACAGGTACTAGGCAAGGCTGCCCACTTTCTCCACTGCTCTTTAATATAGTACTGGAAGTCTTAGCTATTGCAATCAGAGAAGAGAACAGTATTAAAGGCATTCGAATAGGCAAAGAAGAGTTGAAAATATCTTTATTTGCAGATGACATGATGGTATACTTAGAAGACCCAAAGGTATCCATGAAAAAACTGCTTGAAGTAATAAGTGAATACAGTAAGGTGGCAGGATACAAAATCAATATCCAAAAATCTATAGCATTTCTATTTATGAACAACAAGTTGAATGAAGCAGAGCTGAAGAAAGGAATCCCTTTCACCGTAGCCACAAGATGTATAAGATATCTAGGGATAAACCTAACTAAGAAAGTCAAAGACCTTTATAAAGAAAACTACGAGAATCTTAAAAAAGACATTGAAAGTGACATAAAAAAGTGGAAGGACATCCCATGCTCCTGGATTGGTAGAATTAACATAATCAAAATGGCAATTCTACCCAAATTAATCTACATGTTTAATGCAATTCCAATCAAAATACCAGAGATATTCTTCAGAGATCTAGAAAAGACAATTATAGAATTTGTCTGGAACCATAAAAGACCTCGTATTGCAAAAGCAATCCTGCGTAAGAAGAATGGAGTAGGAGGCATATCACTCCCTGATCCCAAGATATACTATAAAGCTGTGGTCATCAAAACAGCATGGTATTGGCATAAAAACAGACATGTGGACCAATGGAAGAGAATAGAGACCCCAGAAATAACTCCCAAAGCTTATAGCCAACTGATCTTTGACAAAGGATATCAGTCAATCCATTGGGAAAAGGAAAACCTCTTTAGTAAATGGTGCTGGAAAAACTGGGTATCCACCTGCAGAAAGATGAAACTGAACCCCCATCTTTCACCATTAACAACAGTCAACTCAAAATGGATCAAAGATCTGAACCTAAGACCTCAGACAATAAAACTACTTGTGGAAAATGCTGGGGAAACTCTGGGAGACATTGGAGTAGGCAAAGACTTCTTAAATAAGACTCCCAAAGCACAGGCAATAATCCCTAAAATAGACAAGTGGGACTATATTAGACTAAGAAGTTTCTGCACAGCAAAGGACACAGTAACAAGTGTGAACCGACAACCCTCAGAATGGGAAAATATTTTTGTTAAATATGCCTCAGACAAGGGACTGATAACGAGAATACATAGGGAACTCAAGTGCCTTATGCGAAAAAAAATGATTAACCCGATTAAAAGATGGGAAAGTGAGCTGAACAAAAGTCTCTCTAAGGAAGACATACGAACAGCCAAAAAGCATATGAGGAAATGCTCAACATCCCTCATCATAAGGGAGATGCAGATAAAAACCACAATGAGATACCACCTAACCCCTGTCAGAATGGCAAAGATTAAGAATATAAAAAGTGATAAGTGTTGGCGGGGATGTGGTGAAAAGGGAACCCTCCTACACTGTTGGTGGGAATGTAAACTAGTTCAACCACTGTGGAGAACAATATGGAGGTTCCTCAAAGATCTACAAATAGAACTACCATTTGATCCAGCAATCCCACTTCTGGGTATTTACCCAAAAGACAGGAGAACGCTCAGTCAGAAAAGTGCTTGCACATCCATGTTTATTGCAGCATTATTCACAATTGCCAAGACATGGAACCAACCTAAATGTCCACAAACTAATGAATGGATTGGAAAAGTGTGGTATATATACTCTATGGAATACTACTCAGCCATGAAAAATAACAAGACCCTGGAATTTGATAGAAAATGGTCAGATATGGAGGATCTATTGCTGAGTGAAGTAAGCCAGGCTATGAAAGAAAGATATTGTATGTATCCACTCAATATATGCCGAGTATCCGGACTCTATGGTAGAGAGCAAAAAATTGGAGGACATAAAAGCAGTGAAGGTACTTAATGAGAATAGGACAATGTGGAATGGGGGAACTGAAGAGAAGAGGATAGAGAAAGATAGCAAGTGAACAATAGAGAGGCAGGACGTTAGTGAGAAACAGATAATGGCTTATTAACTGTTGATGATGACATGTATAGTATTCTCAACTGGATTGGTCTGAGAAGTATTTCATGATGGGCAAAGTATCTTTACAAGCAAAATGAGAAATAGCGATTGACTATTTTAAAAAATAATTAGAATAATAAAAATAATGATTGGGGAAGACATAGAAAAGATATTGAATGTTGAAGTGGGGAGATTAATGTCTCTGTACTGACTGACATGCATGGCATTCCCTTTTTGAAAAAACAATGTAATACACTGTAAAGTTATATGTAATCCAATGTAATATAAAGGAGATTATGATGATAATAAAAAATACAAAAAAAATACAAAAAAAACCATTGTTGAAATGCTTGAAGAAGTGGTAGTCATTGGGAAGAGGTCATGTGAATATGGTAGATGAGGCAAAATTCTGTAGTTCAGTTCATGGAACTTAGGAAACCTCGTGTAATGGGCAGTCGATGTTGTCATGGGGAAGAATTGGGCCCTTTCTTTGACCAATGTTGGCTGTAGGTACTGCGGTTTTTGATTTATCTCATTGATTTGTTGAATATACTTTTCAGATGTAAAGATTTGCCACGATTCAGAAAGCTGTAGTGGATCAGATGCCAACAGTGACCATGACCATTTTTTGGTACAAGTTTGGTTTTGGGAAGTGCTTTGGAATTTCTTGTTCCAGCCATTGAGCTGACTGTCACCAGTTGTCACATAAAATCCACTTTTGTCTCACATCAAAATCTAATTGAGAAATGTTCATTGTTGCCTAGAATAAGAGAAGATGACACTTTGAAATTATATTTTTGATTTTCAGTCAGCTCATGAGACACTCACCGATTGAGCTTTTTCACTTTCCAGTTTTCTTCAAATGCCATACAACCATAGAATGGTTGATCTTAAGTTATTTGGCAGTTTCTTGAATACTTATAAGAGGATTAGCTTTGATGATTGCTCTGAGTTGCTCATCGTCAACTTCTTTTTTTTTTTTTGGAGAGGTTTTTGCTATAGGGCATGTGTGTTCACCAGACAGAGAGACAGAGAGACAGAAAGCAAGAAATCATCCCCCAGGGGGGATGGCCACGCTGCAATCCCTTCTCTTCCATTCTCCTCTTGGGATCTTGGGCACACGCGCACATGCGCCCAGCGTGAGTTTTAAGCCACCAGGTTTGGGACGCGAACCGCGGTCGACTACATGGGAGTCCAGTGACATAGCCATTATGCTAACTGTTGGTCCCACTCATTGTCAACTTCTGACGGCAGGCTACCATACTCCTCATCTCATCTCTTTTGCTAAACTTTTTGCTTCTTGAACCACCACTGCACTGTAAACTCATTAGCAGTTCCTGAGCCAAATGTGTTGATGATGTTGCAAGTTGTCTCCGCTGCTTACAACCTAATTTAAACTCAAATAAGAAAATTGTTCAAATTTGCTTTTTGACTAACATCATTTCCATAGTCTCAAATAAATATAAAACAAACAACCAGCAATAAGTCATTTGCAAAAAAATAAAGTGAGAAATGTGCATTAAAATTATGTAAAACATAACCACATTTATTTAAGAATGCATCCAATATCAAACAGCAAATTTCAATACTGCAAAACTGCAATTACTGTTGCACCAACCTAATAATAAATAAGTTGCCCTTTCATTACAAAAAGGAATTAAAGAGTAAAGTAGTATTCCTTTATGACACAGACATGAATATTGTGATTGGGTGCCTCTGAGTGACGTGTTAGAGATTGCTTGGTGTCCTGACTTTTTTCTCATGTGAAACAAAAATGAGTTCTGTAGGGGACTGGCAACAAACTCTTCTTGCCCGTCCTTTTAGCCAAATATCTGCTATTCAGGGAAAAGAAATATTAGCAAAGAATTTTGCCACTGTGAGAAATTCCAAAAACATACTTGTACCTAGAATTCTTTGATGATACAACAGAATTCTGCTATTACTGATGAAAGGACAGTGAACACAATGTCCAAAGTTCTTCAAAGGGACATTGGTAAAGAATGCTGAGACAATTCTTCACCTGGGGCTCAGGTGAACAGGTTATAAGGAAGTTTGAAGCTAGTACAATAAACCCAAGAAAGTATCCCCTTCCCCAATATAAACCTTTACATGAACCAAATAAAAAGTAATAGTAGTCTGCTTCTGCGGGATGCTTAAAGACATGAAGAGGATCACCCCTCAGGATTGGGCATGCTGAGGGCAGAACTGAAACCAGTCACTGAGCAGCAGGACACTGTTGGAGAAATTGGAATATTCTGAATGTAACTATATGAAACAAATCTAGGCCAACCAGTGACTATATTTACTATATTAACTCTAACTCCACCTTAATGGCCTAAGGAAGTATAGGTGGGACAAGTTCTAGGTGTAAATATTATTTAACTCAATCTCTTTCTTAAACATAATGTCTAGAATTTGTTCCAAAATTTTGAGACACAAAAATATTAGAAAAATTAAAAACTCGCTACCAATTTACAAAATCAGAGCCAGAGATGGCCAAGATATTTCAAATATCAGATACTTTAAAATAACCATGGCTAATATATTAAAAGATAGAGTAAAATAGATGGATAACACGTATGAGTAGATAGGGGAAATTGACAGGGAAATATAAATTATAAAATCTGTTTTAAAAACCTCAAGAAATAAGTTATAAAAGAAGAAACATTCTTTTGGCAGGTTTGTTCATAAAATGGACATGTTCCAGGAAGAATTAGTGACCTTAAATATAGTACAATAGGAATGATCTGAATTGAAAGAAGCAAAGTAAAATATTAAAAAAAAATTGAACAGAACATTCAATATATTGGATTGCATTTAGTTCTTTTTACATTTATCAAAAAGCCAAAATTTTTACTGAATGTAAACCAGATGAACACCTTAATTCAAAAGTGAAACATCAGACTTCATCAAATATAAAACCTAATTATATGCTGTCTACAAGAAACACACTTTAAATAGAAAAAAAATGTTAAATGTACAATGATGGAAAAATATACCATGCAAATAAAAGAAAAGTTAGAGTTACTTTGTTAACAACAGATAAAAAAAGCTCCTGAAGAAGAACTATAACCAGGAATGAAAGAGACATTATGACACCGGCATCAGCTTATAAAGAAAAAAAAATTGATATCCTAAATGTGTATGAATTTATCAACAGAACTTCAAACCTATGCCGTGAAACTTGGAAGAACTACAATGTAGAAATAAATATATCCACAGCTATAGCTGTTGAATTTAACATTTCTCTTATTAATTGATATAACAAGGCAGCAATTGGTAAGAATGAGAGATTTGAAAAACTTCCAAAACAACGTAAATAATAGATATTCATGAACCATTCCATTAAATATCAATAAATGCAGATTCTGCTCAAATGCAAATGAAATGGTATGATCATATTCTTCTTAAAATGAGTTATTTAATTTTATTATCTTTTTTTCATTTTGCTACAGGACACATGTGCACACCAAAGACAGACCCACAGAGAGAGAGAGAGAGAGAGAGAGAGAGAGAGAGAGAAAGTGAGAAAGCAAGCAGCCCATGTCCAGGCCTTGAACTGCTGTCAGTCATATGGGAGTGCAGCACCCTAACCATTGTGCTTCCTGCTGGCCCCAACAGTTCATATTCTAAGACATGAAATGTTAAAGTTTTGCATGGTAAGATATGACATAATATGTCTAATCTGACCATAATAGAAATAAAATAGAAATTGGGACCAGTAGGTAGTGTGGTGGTTAAGTCACTGACACTCCCATATGATTGACCATGGTTTGAATCCTGGACCTTGTTGCTTGCTTTCTCTCTCTCTCTCTCTCTCTCTCTCTCTCTCTCTCTGTCTTTCTCTGGTCAAAATTAAAAAAAAATATGAATAAATAAAAAAATCAAATAATTATTTTTAAATAAGAATTAAACTAGAAATCATTAAGAGATAGACTCTCAGAATAATAATAATTTAAAAAGCAGCTATTCTGCTTGGCCCAACAAACACATAATTAACACATTCTGTAGTCAGGACTGAGATTTCAGTCTATATATATATTGGTGCTTTTTGTTGTTGCTATCTATGTAAGCTACCTGTAATATTTATTTTGGTTTAAACACTTATGAAGTGCTCTCATAGAATATTTAACCTCCCCAGACTCTGTGTATTTAGACTTTTGTCTTTTGGTCTCAAAACTGCATCTGCCTCCAGAAAGACCCCATGCCTTTGACAGTGGTCTGGGTTTCCCTGATTTCCTGCCTGTCTTTCCAAAGAAAACTCATTCCAAATACTTAACCTTTCCCCAGAGTCCTAGAAAGAAAATGGAATTTTGGTTCCTGCTGTGGTCCCTGTAACCTCAGGTCTTTAATGTGGTCACTTTCCAATTTAAAAGATCCAAGTGGAAATATTTTTACTATGCTGGGAATAATTCTACAAAGATACATGAATTCTTAACACTGTTACGTTTCAGTATAAGTGGTGACTTTCTTTTCATGTCTTTAAAATGGTCTCATTCCTGTAATACAGCCACCCAGTTTTGTGAGGGGGGAATATATGTGTTTTTGTACAAACGTGAAAACAACAACAAAAAAACTGAAGTTAAACGGATTTGTGACTTTCCTAAATAGCACTCAGTTGGTGAAGTCAATTTCAAATCTCAGTCTCTTTGACTTCAGCTAGAATAATGACAAAATATAAATGCCAAATGCCTTTGGCTTGTGCATCTCTAAAATGTCAAGATTTTAAGTTCCTGCTTGTACTTTTTTTTTTTTTTTTTGCTAGGAGAAAGCAACTGTGATAGGTATGGAATAACTGCGCAAGTCACAGAAAGGAGGACTTTGGAGAGGGTCTGATCTGCCCAAGTCCTGATAAAGGTTGCCATCTACTCTAGTTCTGAGTTATTTTATAAAGTCTAATTCTACACTTATAAGTGGAAAATTATGGGGTTATAAGAATGTACTAAAACAATTGTAAAGTTGAGGTAACAATGATCAGAAGTGTAACACATGAATAGAAAACTATTTGGTAGAGTTTAAATTAGAGACTAGGACTGTGAATCTGCTCCATGGGAAATAATAGAAGTTATATTGTATATTGACATCCTTTTGCTACATCATGTCGATATATTTATATCTCTATATAATTTTGTGTCATCTAAATGTTTTGTTATTTCCTATAAAACGTTTGAAAAGTGATTACAAATAATACTTTAACCATGAAATGACAGTAGCACGGACAACCTAACCTGAACTCTGACTTTGCACTTTTCAAGTAAGACTTGATGTTAGTTTTTTCTATTTGAACTTCAATAACTTGTTAATCCAAGAAAAAACTAATTCACTGGAGGCTACAGAAGCAGCAACTACCCTTTCAAAATCCCAAATCCTTTAAACCTCTTTTCTTCTTCATTTTAGAAATATGAATAGCAAGACTCAAATCAGGCAGATAAGTTTTGGCTGGATATTTTTCCTTCAAACTTTGAGAAATATGTTTCTTATAATGGTCTTTACAATAGCAAAATATGTGTGGAAGGGTCAAGTGTTAAACAAAACCATGCAAATTTGCCATCTGGATAGTGTCTTGCCTAATATTTAACTCAACAGATTTACAGTCTTATAAGGAATTTTCATTTAGCTTTTGTAATATTCTAGTATATTTGGCCAATCATTATGGTTCCCTAAATGAACAGTTCCTATGAGAGTTGGGGAAAAACAGTTGAATTTTCCATCAACTGTTGGTACTTCCATCCAAATGTGAAGAAAGTTACCTTGGAAATCATGGATAAAATAATAGAGTGCCTAAAAACATATTTGAGAAAATATTTGATTTTTACCCAATGTATTATTTTTCCCATGGGCTGTGCACACTTGTGAGAGAGAAGGAAAGGGAGAGAGTGAGAAATCACCCTCCAGGGGGGACGACCATGCTATGATCCCTTCTCCTCTATTTTCCTCTCAGGATTTTAGGTATGCACACACACATGCCCAGTGTGATTTTCAAGCTGCTGAGTCTGGGACTTCAACTGTGGTAAGTCACAAGGGAGTCCAGTGCCTTAACCACTATGCAACCTGCTGTCCACCCCCCCCCACCTACCCACATTTTAATTTTTTAATTTTTTTTTTTTCAGGCACTGCCTAGAGCCCAGCACTGTGCTGCCTTTTGATTGAGTGAACACACACATGGCTCATGTAGTTAAGAGCTCTGTTGATGTAGCAGAGAGGGAAGCTGACACTGTGTAATGAAATGAACACAGTGATTTGATGGGTAGGGAGATTTTGCAAAACAGAAGCCAAAGAGCTTCTGCCATTTAAGAAGAGTCATGACTTGCTGGAGGCTCCTATATCTATTTGTCTGAAGATGTTTCTTCAAATGTTAAAAGGTGAGGGGTGGGGATGGCGAGAAGTGGGGAGAATAGAAAAGCAGAGGAGAGGAAAGGAAGAAAAAGACTAATGAACAAAAAAGTGATATACCATCATTAGTTTACAAATAATGTTTTGAGATGTTTATTCTGACGTTCATGGCCTTGTATTTCCTAACTCTAGGTAACTCTCTAATTTGTTCTACAATTTCTGTTAATTTCTCTCTTGCTTTGATAAGATAAAACCCAGGAGGGTTTTGTTTTTTTTTTCTTTTTTTGCTATAGGGTGCATGCACTCACCAGAGAGACAGAGAGATAGAAAGTGAGAAATCACCCCCCAGTGGGGATGGCCACACCGCAATCCCTTCTCCTCCATTTTCCTCTCAGGATCTTGGGCACACACATACAATGCCCAGCATGAGTATAAGCCACTGGGTCCGGGACTCAAACCATTGTCAACTACATGGGAGTCCAGCGACATAACAATTACATTAATTGCTGGTCCCATGCTTCTCATTTTAAGTGTGTTTTAACAAATTATCATTTCATTCAAAATATAGAGCATATCCACAAATTTTTATCCCTGATTTTACAGTCACATATTGTTAGACTTTTGTTGTTTCTAATATTCGAATATTGAGAGTTCAGCCTCTATGAGCTGTGTATACAGCTAGTGTGGATATTTGCCTTATATTTATTTTTTGTAATTGCCTTGGAATAGGCAAGATCAGTTACATGGTAAATGTACGTTTCAGGGTTTTTTTCTTTTAAGTTTATTTTGTATCTCCAATCACTATACATCACTAACCTTATAAAATTGAATTTACCCAACATAAATACACTTCACACCTGTCCAACTGAAGATAATATACATGTTATCATCAACAGATAATCATCCATTTTTGTGCCCATAAATGTCTTTTATCTCTATTTTTTACTTGATTCCTTTCCTCACACTCTCCCTTTTCTCTCCCCCTCTTCCCATACTATCTCCAGTACCTGTAACCATTTTCCATCCTTCTGAATCCTCTAATCTTTCAGTTTCGGCCATGGAGTGTGGACAGTCAATATATATTATGTGGAGACATACCGTATCTCTGTTTCATAGCCTGGCTTACTTTACTCAGCTGTAAATCTTCCATATTCATCCACTTTCTATCAAATGCCAGGATCTTCTTATTTTTTATGACTGAGTAGTATTCCACCAAGCATATATACCATGTTTTTTCAATCCATTCGTCTGTTCTTGGACATTTGGCTTGGTTCCCTGTCTTAGCAATTGTGAATAATGCTGCAATAAACATACATGTGCAAACACTTTTCTGACTGAGCGTTCTCCTGTCTTTTGGGTAGATATTCAGTTAGAAAAGCTGTTTCCACAAGTACTAGGTTGTCTGAAAAGTCATGATGCATTTTTACATAGAAAACAATAAACCCCCACCAACAATGTATGAGACTTCGGTTACCATACATATTGACCAATACGGGGTAGTGTCAGTCTTCATTAATTTAATCATTCCAATAGATGCCCAGTGGTATATCATTATGGATTCTGATTCTGTGCATTTTCCTGATAACTAATAATTCTGAGCATCTTTTCAGGATCTTTTCTTTCAGAATTTATGTATCATTATCATTGTTTAAGTCTCTGTTCAAATCACTTGTGCATTTTTTTCTAGGTTGGTTGTCTTCTTATTTTGAATGCCAGTTTCTTTTTAAGGATTCTTTAGAATCATGTCATTTGTGATAGACAGTTTTCTTTTTCTTCCTTTTCCACCTGCAAGCTAGATATTTCTTTTCCTATGTTACTGCACTGGGTAGGTCCTCCAATAAAATAGTGAATAAGTGATCTTAAAGTGGATCTTCTAGGTTTTCTTTTGACTCTGGTCAAAGGAATTTTATTTAGTTTTTCTTTTTTTCCCATTAGTAAGTATAATTAACTAGTTTACCATGAGTTACTGTTTTGTGTTTATTGTTTATTATCTATGGTTGTTACGTTTTTTTTTTCGAGAGGTTTTTGCTATAGGGCGCGTGCGCTCGCCAGACAGACAGACAGAGAGACATAGAGACAGAAAGCGAGAAATTATCCCCCAGGGTGGATGGTCACGCTGCAATCCCTTCTCCTCCATTCTCCTCTCAGGATCTTGGGCACGCATTCACACGCGCCCAGCGTGAGTTTTAAGCCACTGGGTCTGGGACGCGAACCGCAGTCGACTACGTGGGAGTTCAGCGACACAGCCATTACGCTAACTGCTGGTTCCCTGGATGTTACATTTTGACAAAGAATTTTCTACATCTATTAAGATTTTTATGATTTTGCTTATGTTTTAGTCTTTTAATGCTATAAAACATACTAATTGCTTCTAACGTTTAGCTGATCATGTATGTCTGGAATTGTACATTTGTCAAAAATCTTTGAACTATACAGTTGGTCATGCAGTCATATTTTATAAATTGCTGGATTCAATTTGCCAAATTTTCTTAATAATTTTTATTTCTATGTACATGAATGATATTTATATGTACTTTTAATGTCTTTGTCTGATTTTATTTTTATGATGGTAATGCTAGCTTCATAAAATTAGTTGGGAAATATTCTCCTAGATTTTGGACAAATATGGTTATAATTGATATTTCTTTTATAAAAAAGAATTATTTAATTTTGTTTATCATCATTTTTTATCATTTAAAAATTTGCTACAGGGGTATGTGTGCTCATCAGTGAGAGAGAAAGAGAGAAAGGGAGAGGGAGAGAGATAGAGAAAGTGAGAAAGCAAGAGATGAGGTTTGGGATTTGAACTGTGGTCAGCCATGTGGGAGTCTAGCGCCTTAATCACCATGCCACCTGCTTGTCCTACAGTTGATATTTCATCTTTCATGGTTTTATAGAATTGATCATTGGGGCCACGTGAGTATAAATTTTTCTTCATGGAATGTATTAAACTACAGACACAATTATTTTAAATAAGGATAATTATTCAGGATATCTTTTCTTTTTTCTAAGTTTATTCATATATTTCTTCCATGAGTGAGACAGAAAGAGAGAAATCACTCTTAACAGGGTCTTGGTGCTGCATTTTTCTTCCAGTCATTAGCCAGTCCTAAATCATGGCAAGTGTGCGCTCTGTGTACCCAGGGAGGTATCTGGACTTGAACCAGAAATCTTCCCAGGTGGAATGTTGTAGAGGATCATATTTTACCATAGTGTTATTGTTGGACCCTATCAAGATAGCTTTTTAAATTTTTTTCCCAAAGAATATGTATGCTTGCTTGAGAGGAAGGGAAAGAAAGAAGGAGGGAGGAAGAGAGAGAAAAAAACAGTGAGATAGCAGTACCCCCCCAGGACATAAGGAATGGTCACATTGCAATCCCTTCTCCATTTCTCCCTCCTTTCAGGATTTTGGGCAAGTTTGTACACACATCCAGAATGTCTTTCAAGCTACCAAGTGCAGGACTCAAACTCTGCAGTCAATCACATGAGATCTAGCCCTTAACTCCCACAATGCGAGTCTGCCCTATTTGTTTTTAAATGTGGTTTGGTAGTTTGAAATTTTTCCATCTCACTTAGGTTATTGAAATTTATTTATAGTAAGATGTTTATAATAAGCTCCTGTTAGACCTTTAACATTCATAGAAACTTAGAATCTATTTTTCCTAAACCATCTAAGAGTTTGTTAATTTTTGTACTCTTAAAAAAAAAAAGACTTTACAGTATGTCATCTTTCTCTTCTTTTTTACTCTATCTTAAGGTAGAAATTAAGATAATTAATTTCAGGATTTCTTTTCTTTCATTTCTAGGTAATGCTATATATATATATATCTTTCTAGACTAACAAAAATCAGGAAAGTTGGGTTTTAATCTTCACTTAGTTTAGTGTTTTCTTTTTTAAAATTTTATTTATTCATTCATTTAATTTGACCAGAGAGAGACACAGAGAGAGAAAGAGACGGAATTTGAGAAAGCAAGCCATCAAATCTGGGACTTGAACTGTAATCAGCCATGTGGGAGTGTCCAGCTCCCTAACCACCATGCCACCTACTGGCCCCAGTTTAATATGTTTTCTAGTTTTGCTGGTATTGGGTTTTCGGAAAAGTCATGATGTATTTTTTTCTGCACAAAAGTGCGTCATGACTTTTCTGATAACCTAATAATTTCTCTTTTTATTGAAGTTATGTTAAGCAGTAAAATAACAAGATTGCCTGTTTTTAGGAGCAATAATGCTTTTTTAGAAAACTACATTTATTTTTTTATTATTATTATTTTGGAGAGATTTTCACTATAGGGCGCGTGTGCTCGCCAGACAGACAGAGAGAGACATAGAGACAGAAAGCGAGAAATCACCCCCCAGGGGGGATAGTCATGCCGCAATCCCTTCTCCTCCATTCTCCTCTCGGGATCTTGGGCACGCACGTACACACGCCCAGCGTGAGTTTTAAGCCACCGGGTCCGGGACATGAACCGCGGTTGACTACGTGGGAGTCCAGCGACATAGCCATTACGTTAACCGCTGGTTCCCTAGAAAACTACATTTAAAACTTGCGATTAAAATGATTGTTTTCACTTATGTAATTTTACTTTAATTTTTTGGAGGCCTTCTTTGTATCAGGAGTTTTACTAGTTCCTGGAACTGAAAGATACAAAAATAGATCCTCTTCGAGGTGAAGAGTAAAGTAAAAAGTAAACAGCAAAATACTCCTGTAGAGCAGCGCTGTATAATAGAATTCTATTTAACTTCAAATTTTCTACTAGTGACTTTAAGTAAAAAAGTAAAATTAATCTTAACGTATTAGGCTGGCCTGTGGTTTGGTGGTTGGGGGAACCAAGTTCCACATGGCCAACTGTGTAGTTTGGTTCTGAACCCAGCGGCTTGGGAGGCATGCCAGGTGTATGTACATGCATGCCCCAAATCGCAACAGGATGAAGACATTGAAGAGAAGGGATTGGAGTGTAACCACATCCCAGCTAGGGATGTTTTCTCTCTCTCTCCCCCTCTCCCTCTCCTTCTCCCTCCCTCACACTCCCTTGCTATCTCTGTTTCTCTCTGGTGAGCACACATGCCCTCTAGTAAAATTTTTTAAAAATTACTTTTAATGTGTTTTATTTAGCCCTATATAGCTAACATATTTCAATATGCAATCAGTATAAAAGTATTAATGAGATATTTGGCTATTTGGGGCATAAAGTCTTCAAATACTGAGATGTATTTAACATTATAGCATGCCTTATTTTAGTCTGATCACATTTCCAGTGCTCGATAGCCAGTGTGACTGATGCTACTGTGTTGACCCTCGTAGTAGTGAGACAGAAATTACTCATTCATTCCTCCCAGGAGTGTATCTCCGTTACATTGGATAAACTCCATCTTAGACTCAGTAACTGGTCCACAGACCCTCACCAAATAAGCAAAACAGATTATATTTGAAAAAAAAATTTCTGACTCTAAATCCTATATTATTTTCATGACTCTTGCTACATCTATAGTTTCTGGCTTCCTTGCCTTCTGTCTCTCACTAACTCTTCACTTCTTTAAATCATCATTTGAAATCATATAATCAAAAATGATGTGCTCAAGAGCTTGTGGGTCAGAGGGTTGCAGCAAAGTGCTCTTACTGCTGTGAAGAAAGGCTAAGGGCAGCAATGTAATGATGCTTCTCTGTAATGCTGGTTAGTCAGGTTTTTATTCGTTATATTGTATTTTCTTTTGTAACAAGTGTAAAAGCAAATTTCAAAGGTAAAACAGTGTGTTCTGGTATCCTAATTCTTAACCCATTTATTTCCCTGCTTTGAGTTCTAAGAATAGTTGGGAGATGGGACCAGCATATGGTGTTATGACTACATCGCTGGACTCCCATGTAGTCGACTGAGGTTCAAGTCCTGGACCCGGTGGCATAAAACTCACATGGGGTTGGTGTGGGAATGTGCCCAAGATCCTGAGAGGAGAATGGAGGAGAAGGGATTGTGGTGTGGCCATCCTTCCTGGGGGGGAGGGGGGTGATTTCTGACTCTCTGTTTCTCTGTGTCTCTCTGGCAAGCATACATTGACCAAAAAACTGGATCAATACCCAAGCAAAGGGAGTTGATGGTGTCACTGTTAAAGTCTAGGCTTATTATTATTATTATTGTTATTATTTATAGAGAGATTTTTGCTATAGGACATGTATGTTTGCCTGAGAGAGAGACAGAACGTGAGTAATTATCTCCCCTTCCCCACCCCTGGGGTGATGGCCATGAGCAATCCCTTCTCCATCCTTCCCCAGGATCTTGGGGACACAAGCACACATACCTGTTGTGAGTTTAAGCCTCTGGGTCCAGGACTTGAAATCCAGTTGGCCATGTGGGAGTTCAGTGATGCAATCATTAAGCATCTTATGGTCCCTTGGGTTATTTTTAAGCCACTAGATCTCTATCTTATTTTTTGGATTACATTTTTTGCAGGGCCAAATAGATTTTTATGTTTTTATGGGTAGGAATCTGTAAAAACCCATGCTACAAAATAACTGTGTGTGGGACCAATTTGGTTTTATTAATCCATTAACTCACTAACACATACACACATTCTTACTAGGTTTGTGTGCGCTGGGTGCTGAAATTGCTTGCTGAAATCACAGTTCTGGTTTTAACATTGTCTCTAATTATAATAGAAGCCTGTCTTGAACAAACATCTTAATCTTTCATTGCTGTCTTCAGTTAGTATGGCCTGAAAACTACAGGCCTCTATCTCATGTTCACTGAGCACATGACAAAGAGAAAAAGCAATGTTTCCACTGCAGTCCACTCAGATGGATAAGGACAAGTATTCAACTCATCACAAAAATTTCATGAGGAGCCTTGTTTCCTAGATTTTTATCAGCTCTCAGATCTTGCCACATTCCTTGACTATATCTGATTCTTGGCATTCTTTTTTATATTTTGATTAAAAAACTTTAAAGGTATTTCAAAATAGCTAAATATTATAGAATGATATGTCATATTAGAAGGAAAAATTATATGTGTATATCAGTGTGACTTCATATGTATTATATATGATATATATATAAAAAATATATATCATATACATAAGTCTCATTGACATATGTTTTGATGGAATTCCAGTTAAACTTCCATTTTTTAAATATACTCTTAAATAATGTTAAGGATTCTGCTAATGGAAAAAAAAAATTGTCCCAAACTGGCCAGTATAGTTTTGTTTTCACATTTGATGAATGAATCTTACCTTCACATCAGAACAAATATTCTAGCTGAACAAGCTTTATGAGAGTTGTCATGTATTCCTGGTTATTTAGATACTAGGCAAAGCAGCTGAAGCCTTGTATATAGTTAATTTAACTCACCTGTGCTGTGTTGTTTCTCAGAAGGTCCAAACTGAATAGTTGAGTGTTAGGATAAATGTAAGAATTAGGCATTGGCAGCTTATTGACAGTAAATGGTTTTGTTAGCCTGTACAACAGAACTTCAGCATATAAAATCCTTCATGAAAAAATGGTTCAGGTTGAAGCAGCACAAAACTATTGTAAGTAGTCTCAGGGAAAACTGGGCATGATGTTACTAAGATTAAACAGAGAAGCACATGACTGGACTCAGAATACTGTTATTCAAGGTAATGAAATAGTTACCTGTGTTTGGGTAAATGTGTGTCAAGTGAGGTATAGAATGTGTTCTGCTAAAAGTCATACCTAAGAGGAATAATAGAGATGTGAACATTTAAATGGAAAGCAATAAGGAAGGCAAAGTGTATCAGAACAGTTGACTGGAGATACAGATCATGAAATTGCAAAACATTTGTAAGTAATTTTATATGACAGTACTCACTCAGATATAACCAGAATCATGCACATTGTATTTCAGTTGCAAAGATCATCCCTCTGCTAGTACAAGGTATGTTTGGAAAAATGCCTTCATTTGCTAATGTGCAGGGATTGGCAACTCATCAAAAGTGAAGTGCCTATCTTTGGGTTGGGAAGAGAGGATTTATATTGGGAAACAATGGTGGTAACCCTGGGATTGAGGAAGTGAAACTTGATAACTTTACCATTGAACAGAGTCAGAGAAGAAAAACTATATTAAGCTGCGCTTAGTAATCATGTCTCCCAATCAATTTTACTTCCTACTTTCCTATCTGCCTACTGCCTGCAAACAATAAGTACCTATTAAATATCTCCTCTGCATGAAGCATCGTTTTTAGATCTAAGACTTCAACAGTTGACAAAAAGACAGTATTTTCTTTGTCTTATAGAGCTGATATTTAAGTCAGGGAAGACAGCACTAAAAATGGACAGAAAAATAGAATAGATACAGATGCAAATTAGGAATAAGTAAAATATAAGTCAGACATGGTGGTGCC
>NW_006208436.1:290199-310283 GCF_000334495.1 Tupaia belangeri chinensis
TGCAATGATCTACAACACTAAAGCCATGTCCCCAGGTCTCTGCATGCCACCAAATATCCATGACTCCGGATGGCTGAGGCTTGGAGTAGATTGTGGCATGAAGACCATGCAGAGTGTGTCTTTGTCTCTATCTCCCTCCTTCCCTTTTGGAAAACATACATAAAATAAAACAGAAAAAAAAAGGAAGTAAAACTTTAGAAGAGGCAAAGGGAAGAAAAGTGATCAAGGGCATGATATTTTAGAAAAGGATTTTAGGCAGGAATTTCTAGCAGGACAACATTTGATGAGAGACCTGAATATAATTAGGAGTGGGACATGTTGGTATCTGGGAAGAGAATTCCAAACAGACAGAAAGTATATGGTTAACTTTTCTCATACTATTGCTTGTGTCAGAGGTGATGGGTTTTGTTTTTTAATCTTCTCTGTCTACCAGTATCTTACTGATCTTTCAAAGTCAAGATTGACTATTCTTTCCTCTTTAGAAGTTTCAATTTCAACCAATCAATAGGATTTGTGTCAAATTTCCAGCTAATGTAGCCTTTTATTCGTATGTCATAAAAGGACTTGTTTAATCATTCAGTAGTTATTTAAGTATATGCTTGAGGCGGGAGAAAGGAAGAATGAGAGTACTTGCTCTCTAGAAGCCAGTGAAATTACCTTCCCCTTTAGGCACTTACACTGAATTTCAATTTTGTGTGCTCTGGGCCTGCTCATTAGTAGACTATAAGCAACTTGAGGAGAGAGATTGGGTCTCAGTCATATGAATATTACCATGGAAGTGTAGCATGTCCTATGTATTTCAGGTCCTACATATCGCAAAATAGCATATAGCCTATAAATACTACATGTAATATTAATGGAAATGCCAACATTCATCCAGTAGTATCAAGGCATTTCATATAAGGATATAGTTTTAGCTATGACTCTAATTAGAAAGTAGTTTATTCTGCTTATAGTATAAAATACAGTGATTTATAGTGAAGAAGCAAAACAACACTGAGGAAACTTTATCTGATATGGCAGTGATCCTGTATGAAGACAGTCAGCTCATAAGACCTAGTATGCAGGAGGCATTTTGAAGAGCATGTTGAGGGGATCAAAGCTGATATGGAAATCAGTTGAAAGACTCTGTTCTTAAAGTCAGCTTTGAATAACGGCAGAAGTGGATACCATGAATATAAATGTAATTACAGCAAAGGGTAAAATCCAATGCAAGTGATTGTGGAACAAACTTTTAAGAAAATCAGTAGCAAGGCTGCCACTTTTGACAATACAGGTTGTGCTCACTGTACAACATCAGGGACGTCATTAACCTGAATCACCAAGTGAATAGTGCATTCCGGAGGTGTGCAGTGTGGTAGCTACTACTCACCACCCATCAGACAGCTTGGTGCTATTGGGATACCTCCCAGGTGATTCGGAATAGGATGACTGGCTATCAGAAAACCACTCTGGATCTGATAAGTGATGGTTACAGAATTTTTGTACTGAGCAAGATATTCCAACCAGTTCTCTTTTGTTTGTTAATACAGACAAAAGGTGTTTATGATATAATTTTATTTAGTAAAATTATTATCCTTATTGCTATAAAGCAAAAAGCAGTATGAAATGGTAGATTATGGAAAAATAAAGTTGCATAATATGTACGTTTAGATCTCTTTTTTGTGTGTTTATTTGTAAAATTATTTTTATTGCTATAAAGTAAAAAGCAGTAAGAAATGGTAGATTATGGAAAAATAAAACTGCATAATATGTACATTTAGATCTCTTTTTGTGTGCATGTGAAACTAAAAGCCCCTGCATGTAAGAGCATTTATTAGGTGATCATTACGGCCAACTGCACGCAATTCTAGAGTTTGCACATGTATTACATAATTTAATCCTTGCAACTATCCCATTAATTAGATATGACTGCCAACCCAACTGCAGAAATGAAAAGCTGCTATGAGAATAAGTTAAGTAATTTTTCTCAAATCTGCAGTTACTATCAGCAGAGGAACTTAAATTCAATCTGGTTGGTTGGACAGTGTGGTCTTAGCCACTCATTATTTTGCCATTGTCATATTGTCAATTCATAGGAAAAGGATATACTTGAATATATGTTAGAGGGACCAGAAGATGGTGTCATGGTTGCATCGCTGACCTTCCATGTAGTCATCTAGTTGACCACGATTCGAGTCCTGGACCTAGCAGCTTGAAACTCACACTGGAAAAATCTCTTTTTTTGTTGTTGTTGCCGTTGTTTTCAAAAAAAAAAAAGAAAGAAAGAAAGAGGATTAGAATGCATGCAAGGTATGAGTGGGAATTACTTTTAACTATATATAATTGTTTTATTTTTATTGATATTTATTTTTAAGTACATGAAAATAAAAAAAAAAGTAAGATTATTTCTGTGGCTTAGTTCCCATGGACTGTATTAATTTTTTTTATATTCATGGGTATATGATGATCTCAAACCTCTACAGAGAAGCCCCAAGTACATTGCAAATCCTTTTTTCCCTGATGCTACTTGAAAATATGTTGCCAATCTAATGTGCTCTTACCCTTGAATATGCTACCATATTCTACAAGCAATATTTTTTCCTATAGTCCCAAAATACAATTATCAAATCCAAAAAAGTAATATTGGTACATTACTGCCATCTAAGCCTCAGACATCATTCAGGATTTATCAGTCACCTCAATAATGTCCTTTATAGTAGAAGGATCAAATCTTGACTCTACAATGCATTTAAATATTGATTTTTAGTATCTTTTAATCTGGAAAAATTCTTTAGTCTTTCTCTTAGGTATTATGACCTTGACACTTTTGAAGATCAGGGACCAGTTATTTTGTCTGTATGTTCTTCTACATAGAGTTGGCTCATGTTTTTCATAAAATGCACAGGATATTGTGTTTTCCTCACTGCATGTTATCAAGAGGCAAAATATTCTAATTTATCTAGTTATGGGTAATATTCACTTTGATCACTTGATTAAGGTGGTGTCTGCTAGGCTACTTTATTGTAAAGTTACTCATTTTTTCCTTGGAATGAATTACTGCTTTGTGTAGAAGTACTTTGAGCCTATGCAAATATTCCATTTTTTCATTAAGTTCCTGTTTCATTTATTTATTTATAGCAGCATATGCTCATGGATTCTTATTCTATTCAATGGGTTGTAACCAGTTGTCCCATCTGTGAGAGCCAGCTCTATGGATCCTATATCTTTTTGACATGTCCATTCTTTCCTTGAGCTTTTTTTTTTTTTTTTTTTTTTGCCTTATGGCTTAAATTGTCTGAGTTTATTGTCTGTTTCCCCTGACCCAATCATGTTATTTTCTGTGGAGAAGAAAAAATAAATGCATACATTTCTTTGAGATGACACATGAATGTTTTTTCCTATAGAAACTCTGGCATTGACTTCTGGATCAAAGTTTAAAACTAAAATGATAATCCAAATGTAGTCTATGGAAAACAAATCTAAGCAAGACTGATTATAGTACAGTTTAGATAGATTACAAAATGCTTCTCAGGACACACCCCCCCATTTTATTTTGAGAAAGAAATTTTTGCTATAGGGTGCATGTGCTCACCAGAGAGACAGAGACAGAAAGAGAGAAATCAACCCCCCCCCCCCTTCAGGAGATGGGGGGGTGATGGCCATGCTGCAATCTCTTCTCCTCCATTGTCCTCTCAGGATATTGGGCATGCATGCACATGTGTCTGGCATGAGTTTTAAGCCACTGGGTCCAGGATTCAAACCACAATTGACTATGTGGGAGTCCAGTGATATAACCATTATGCCATTTGCTGGTCCCAGAAATACCTTTTTTAAATTTTGTATTTTTCTTCTCTCTTGTCATCATCAAGATTTCTGTTTTCAGAGTACTTTTGATCTATAATTGCTGCTGTTCCAGATCTTAGGACCACAGGGGAAATTTGATGGGGAAAAAAATTATAGACTAATAGATAACTTAACAAAAGAACTCCAAGGGTGAGAGGATAGAGCATGGGCATATTTAGCTACTGTCCTAAACTTTGATCAAAACAAAAGATACTTGCTTTCTATTGATGATTTTGAATATAACTTCAAGGAAAAATGTCCCAGATTGAAAAGTATTATTTATTTTTATTTTCTGTAATGCTGAAAAATCAACAAATAGCATTGAATACAAATTATCATATAAAAAATATATTTCAGTCTGAGTTGTGATTAGTAGGAACAGGCATTGACTGGCTTCCTAAAAATAGGAGAGTTATAATCTAACAAAAATAAACCTCTTATGTGTTAGTTCAGCTGATGCTGATGCATAGTAAATCTTCAATAGATCACTAAACTATACCACAGTGTGATACTTTTGTCTACATAGAAAATTCTAGCTTTACTGCATAGTAAAAAATATATAAAGGGTTTTGTAGTAAAATATACATTTTATATAGTATTTTGTATTCTTCTTAGGTAACCTGTGATACAAGTACTAGTAGTCTCATATCATAGATTCAGAAGTGGAATCTCAGAGTTTAAGAGTTTAGGCCATTATTATCAACTAATTGGTGAAGCAGTGCCTTCTCATTCCAACTTCTTTTTCTTTACTTATCTCTATACAGTCTCTCTCCTACCATTCCCTTTGAACAGTTCAAAGGAAACTTTTTAAGAAATTATTTGACCTTTCAGTAGTAACTGCTCTGAGTTCAGCTTAATGGATGTGACATACTAGTTACCTGAAATTGAACAATGTAATTTTGCAACGTTAAGAAGATTACATTAATTTTTTTAATAATTAAAGTTTGGAGTCTTCATTTTTTTTTCCAAAAGTGGTAAAATAAGTAGGCCCATGGTTATATCTTGTGCAATAAAGTATGTTACATTTTATGGGGCTTTATAGTCATAAAATGTGCAAAATGCTGCTTTGTGGAGATTTTTACTATGAAGAGGGATAAAAGGCATATTTCAAATGGAAAAAAAATGGAAGTAAATAATAGGACTTCTAAAAGGGTTTGTTGGGCTGACAAGATTGTTCAGGAAGAGAAAGAAGGCTAGGATTTGACTAAACATGAAAGTTAGATATTGATCATTGTTTGTTCTAAAGAGCCTTTCAGTTTCTGTTACTTTAAGCATTGTCACAGTGTTGTAAAAAGACACTAATGTGTGAGGGCCAGCTCAGTGGTGTAAGAGTCATGCTTTGTTCAAGCGATGGTGGAGTCATCGGGAAGATTGGGGTTTTGGTTCCCCAGTTGACCTGTACATGATGCTTGTGTGCCTATGATCCTAGTTGTCTAGGAAGACTGGGTCTGGGGGAGGATCATGGCGTGAGACCCTATGGAAGGTGTTTGTCTTCCTTCTCACTCTCTCTGTCTCTCATTCTTATGAAAGAAAGAAAGAAACTTTAAAAAAAGGCACAGTTTTGTTTTAGAAATTTTGACAATTTGGGGAAATTATACAAAATGTGTTTTTATCACCCAGGGAGTTAAAATGTTACATCCAACCTCTTTGGCCATATTAGGCTCAAAACACAAGGGGAGTAAGATGTGTAGTCTCTTTTAATTAAGTAATAACTTCATAGCCTTCCCAAATGCTCAGGAAGCTGAGAAAAAATATTGTCGGCATTTGTTGTCTCCAATTCTATTTTCTGTACAAGCAAGACAAATGAAAGACACATTTTCTTAACTACCACATGCTGCTCACAGCACAACAGTTTGTGAATTTTTAAGTGAAAATGGAAATTGTTTTTATTTCCCTGATTTTTTATTTGCAAGTTTCATGCCCTGAACCTGTACACCTCCTGATCAAAAGTGACAGCTAGAAGTAGCAGCCCGTTCAAGAATGACATATTGTATTACACTCAGCACATCTCTGCTTTAGAGAATTAAAGAACAAGAATACACAGAGAAGGAAAGACTACCATTTATCTTTATTTCTTTTACTATAACCAAGTTAAAATACAGATAAACCTACATGCTGAGACTCCAAATATGATTCAAAATAAATGAATTAACAGGGTCAGGAGCCTCTTTTCTATTCTCTTGTCCCTTTTCCTGAACTTTTCAAAGCTACCCCAATGAAAAATAAAGAGGAAGAAAAAACCACATGGAAGTCTAATCTAGAAAAATTTTCATTAGCAGAATATCATATTTGTGTTTTCATCTATAAAAATAGAATTGCCTTTGGATTTCATTTCTTTACACAGAGCTACAGACACATCATTTAAATTACTTGAAATTATATCAAATACTGCTGATCAGCTCAGTTTACAGGCTAGTTTAATCACATTTAACTCATAAATCTATATTCAAATACATCATCACATCGCCCTCATTTATATGAGAAAGAAAAGGAGATTCATTATTCCCTGTTCATTGTTGTATTTTAAATTACTTTTTTTTGGTTGAAATATTATGTTTCTTCATAAACAAATGCATGCAGACAGAAACCTTTGTTCTTATTTTGGGACAATTTTGCCTTGCACATTTAAAAATAGTTTCAGTGTAGGGTATCTTACCTTGGGTTTTCTTGACAGAAGTCTATGAGACAAACATTTGAATTCAGATGATGTTTTGGGGAAAGTAACCCAAGAGAGCTGAACTGATAGGTAGGAAGAATAAAATGTAGAAAGAAACAAATGCAAGACTACAAAACTGAGTTGGTCATCACTATGGGCAACTAGTATTTGCCTGCAGGAACTTCTGAGAATCCTTATGAAATGTACATCAGAACTGTCTGTCCAGGTGATAAAAGTCAAAAGCATTTTCCTATCAGTTCCTAAACCCCATGGATCAAAGTTGGTCCTGGGAGTGTTAATTACCCTGGACTTCCTGAACGTGCATGAATGAGTTCAGATCAGAATGCTGTAGGTTTTCAAATACAGGGTGTCAGAGAAGTATCACAGCAGAAATGGAGAGGTACCCAGTGTGTCTGGAGGTTAGTATGTGCTTTTGGCTCTGTGTAATCCATCTTTCATTAGAGTTTGCCAAAGGCTCCCTTCAGCATCTTACACACTCCAAATAAGGTGAGCACCATCATTTCCACTCTGTCTTCCTGCCTGAGTGACATGAAAGTCATTCGTTTGCAAAGATACTTGTATCTTGATATCTTCCCTTCTCTTATTCACCTTTCTGAACTGCCAATCTAATTAATTCAAGACTTTTTATATACTACACCTGTATCTAGGAAGCTGAATTTTGCTGTAGAAAATTATATGATTATATTAAATAGATTACCTTTTCATTTATAACCATAAAATCTCAAACAGGTATTCAACATTTCCAGGCAACTTAATTAACATTTCCCTAATAAGTGAGAATTCTCATTCTCAGGGACAGCTATTTCATAGTTCTTTTCTCCTATCTTCTAGCAACTCACAGATGACAGCCTCATTTTGTATTTATTTACTAAAACAGAAATGATTAAATATTCCTGTAAACAGACCTGTAACCTATCTGATCTGAAACTTACATTTTCTTCTTCTCCTAACAATACAAAGAAGTATCTATAGTGCTACTAAAGATAAACCCTATCCTTCTTTGCATACCTAAACATTTCAGTCTTTCTTTCCTCTCTGTTTGTCTCACACCAACAATGTTTTCTGCTAGGCTGTTATCAATGTGCTCTGGTATCTCAACTCTTACAATAAAAATAACAATTTTATTTAAAAACCTCACCTTATATGCTACATTACATTCCAACACTTGTCTCTTTTATCCACACTTCTTTAAAATAATTTAAAAGTAGCATATATTGCTATATCCTTGTTCTCACCTCCCATTTTCTCCCAAACTCTCTTATCCACTTTCTTTCCTCTTTGCTTTGCTGATATTGCCCTCATTGAATTCATGAGTGGTCTTTGTGCCTCTCATCAGAATCTCACAGTGGACTATTATGTAATTCTTGACTTCCTTTATTCTTTGGTACCACATTTTCTTGACTTTTTTCTTAACTTTTAAAATCTTTCTCTTTCTCTACTCAATATGAACATTGAAGTGTCCTAGAACTTGGTTTTGAGCTTTATTTCATGCTCTTCCTGAATGATCATCCAGTAGCATTATTTTAAATATTATGAATTGAGTGATATTCCACTTAGGTAAGGATACAGATTACTACCTTTGCAAAATTTTATGCATGTATTACATGCAGTTATAATTGTTATAAAAATTCCAACATGTTCTAAATTCTAATTAAAGTGTTTTAAGTATTTTCTCCTTCATTGCTCTTCTTTCCCACCAAAATATTTTAACTAATTTCCTCTGTTACTACTAATGAGTGAATTAAAAGGCTTAAAAAATAGACTTTTGGAGATTAATGCAGACATACATATACTGTTATGCTCTCTTTCTTTGCTTTGCTTTTTTTTTTTTTTTTGACAAGGTCTTCCTGCTGTGCAATCCTCCTGCCTCAGCCTTCCAAGTGTCAAATGAGCTGTAGGTGGACACCACTGTGCCTTACCTTCAGGTTGGACAGGACATTGAACCAAGGTCTCCCAGGTCGTCCCAGCCTCCAGAGTCTTAGCAGGATATGTCACTGCAGCTGGACCCTTATGCTCTCCTTCTGTTTTAGCGATAGCAGGTGGAAGAACAACTTTGAGAAAAAGAAAAAAAGATACTTAGCTTTTCTGCCGACATTTGTATAGCAGTGGCTTCAGCTCTTCCTTTACCCAGTATTCGTTCATTCCTTTGCCATCTGGTTCCCATTTTATTAAATTATTCTACCTTTACATTACTCATTTTAAAGTAGGAACTGGTACAAGCATTAAGGATAAATACATACAGATAAGAAAAAATTGTTTTAGCCAAAAAATAGCCTAGCAGAGAGATTCAAAAAGAACAAAACTGCACACTAACACCATCATTGCTACAATGAGATTATACTATACAATAGGAGCACCGGGAAGTGTCTCCTAATTTGCCTGGAGAAATCAGGGTAGCATCCCAGAACCTTCCCATACCTGTACAGTCCAGCCTATTGTCCCTGAAGTTCTGAAGCTCCTCTTCTCTTTTATTCAAGCAAGATATCCACTGTTCAGAAAAGCAAACTGTGCTTCTGTTCAGAGACTAACATCTATGTTCAATCTCTTGAGATTTTTTTTCCAGGTTAACCCTGAGTTTTTCATAATGTTTTATAGACTTTTTAACCAATTTTGTATCTTCTTACTTAAAATTTCTGAGTTTTTGTGATAAGCCATCCAAATCAGCCAGAATTTTTTATGGTGAAAAGTTGTTTTGTCACTGACATCCTTAGATTTCTGCTTTCTATTTTCTTGGACACTACTAAGTGGTTTCTGGATGTTTTCACACTTTTCCTCCAAAACACAGAATCTCTTTTCCCCAAGATTGATTAACTGGCATAGTTCCTGTGAATGATTTGCTTAATTGTCTTGAGGTCTTCAGTTAAGTTTATCAATAGCTTCTGTGATTCATCCAAGGAAGAAATTGTATTTTCTTGTAGTTTTTTTAGATTGTTACATAGTATATTGAGAAATCCATTTATTTCCTTTTTCTGATCTTCTATCTTCTCAACCACTATCAATGAAATCTTGAAAATATGCATAAGTTGACTATTGATTTTCAATATAGATACCACAGTTGAGACAGTATTGTTTCAGTCTTAAGAACATTAATCAATTTCTGCAGTATAGATTTACTTTCTGCTGCTAATGAGTATTCTTTAAGGAGCATGTTAGAAATCTAAAAAACATGAGCAGACATATTTTCTGGAATAGAAGTGAGTGATCTAAGGGATATTGTAGCAATGGTATCCAGTGGAGAGATACCAGAAGATAGCAGGTTACCAAACAAGGTCTCATGAAATTCTAACACAGTCTTTTACTTTAAGCTGCTTTCCCTGATTAATTCTTCCTTATTATCAAACAGAATATTCAGGTTTTTTGCCAAAAATATCCTGAGTTTCTTCGTTATGTTAGTCAATTGCCTTCTTGTGATCCAGCTTGGAATGGAGACCAGATACATTTTTTGTAGTTTCTTCAACTGTGTTAAGTAGCTTGTTGACAACATCATAAAGTTTCTCTTGAGTGCTTTCCAAAGCTGATGTGATATATTCTTGTTGAAAAAGTTGTAATTTAGCTTCTTACAAATGTTTTTGAATGGTTTATATTTCCTAGGTCATTTTTTCAGTCAGATTTACAATGGTCAAGTTTATTTTTATTTTCCATAAATAACTCTGTAACCCGACTTGGCTATTCCTCAAGGGCACTGATTTTTTTCTATTAATTATACAATCTGTTTTTCTTGGACAATGAATTTTCCATTCATAGCTCCAAAATTTTCTTCAGACATATACACCCCATTTTCCCCATAAGCTACAGCAAGCTCTTATTTCAGATACTCTTAGCTCTTCTGTATACTCCTTAATAAGAGCTTTTTTGGTGAGTTTCTGATTGACTTTGGGCCTATTCAATATGTTGTTTGCTCTATGAGAATATTCCAATGTACTCAGTTTCCTCAAGATTGAGAGATGAAGATGTTCTTGTACACCCCCTAAGAGAATCTTGGGAGATTCTAGCTAGTTTAAATTCTCGATAAGAGATGTGAGGTGTTCTGCTGGAGGCCTGCTCCAGCCAGGGTAGGTACACAGGAAGGCGACACGGGTGATCTGGAATCAGACTGAGACCTCGATGCCCTTCAGCATGTTCTCAACGGACTACAGTCAGAGCCAGCTCAAGACTGCAGAGCCCTGATGACTAGGAGACATACGTATTTATTATTGAAGGAGTTTTACAGGAGTAGGATGGGTGAGGGAAAGTAAGTGAAAGATTTTACTCCAAAAGGTAAAGCATTCATAGCATAGGAACAATAATCATAAAACATGACGTCTGTTTTGTTTAGGTATAAACAGTCATAATCCTTAGAACGAGGAAGTCCATTTGCCTGGTGCATTCTCTCCTTAGATCTTGATTACATGGAAGGGTCTTTTGGATGAGGGGACTTCCAGGAATCTTAATAACCTCAGTCCCAGGCCAACTTGGTAACTTCAGTCCCAGATCAGCTTGAGAACTTGAGTACCAGGCCAGCTTGAGAACTTCAGCCTCAGGCTAAGGTGGCAGCAGATGGCCAGTTACAAAGGCCTAGATAGAAATCCTGCCTGGTTAAGTAAAGACAAGGTTAATATATACTAAAGTGGAATACCTATATTATCTCTGGGGTAATCCACAGCTAATAGGGTCAGTCTAATGTCTACATGGGAAAGAAATGTGGTCTTGTGAGCAGCTTAATGACTGACCTAAAGGTTACTGTGTACTTGGGACCCTCTACGTGCTATTCTATACAATGGCTGTGGCTTAGGGAATGGGAATCTTCCCTTGTCCTGAGATTAAAGGTGGCTCATGGTCTTTGTTTGGGGTATCAGCACCTCATGGATGAGTCCCTGAACACCTCCCAGCTACTGAGATCATTCCACCAATTTAGGAGCTTTAACCTAAACCTTTCTAATGTTTATCTATGTAATCCCCAGTAGGAGAAGTGAATGCAGCATTCTTTATTGACATTTTTCAAGAAGGTAGGGTTAATCTAATGGGAGTAATTCCCATTTGCAGCCACCACCTTAGTGAATCCGCATTCCTTTAGAATTATTGTAAAAGTTAATAATAAGGCTGGGGGTGTTATTTTGCCTTTATGGGGTACCAGGGTACGGCAATAAGGCCCAGGGCAGAGAAATTGAGTGCAGATCAGTACAGCAACACAATGGTGATTTGGGACTCATAAACTGCTAACCTTGCTCACAGTTTCTTCCCAGTCTAATCCTTGCATTAGGCATGGGAGGCAGCCCCTTTATCAGCTTGTGTTGTCTGCATGGTTCCGACAGTGTTCTTTCTACAAGAGCAGTGATACTCTTCCCAAAGTCAAGAGGGACTGATTGATATTTCCAGCTTCCTGAGCTCTCTTGTTGACAGTTCCTAAATAGCTAATGTTTCCAGTTCCTGCAAGATCAGTCAAGTTCAACTTTCCAGTTTTAACAAGCTTTTTTCTATCAATTGTTATTTCTTTCATATGTATTGTAACAGAGAAAACTGAGTGGGAATGACTAGAGTATTGTTGATGGAAATAAAACCAACTGTAAAATTAATAATTAATGCGGTTTATTTCCAAGCCAACTGTGAGTGACCTAGGCCCAGAGAAGAGGCATACATGCCTTTTCTTGGGGTGATCATGTACAGAGGTTCCTTTTATTTGTTTTTGAGATTGACAGACAACATTTAGTGAAAAGATTTTCCATGGGTCTGGCCCAAAAAGGCGGGACATGTAGAAGCGGGGCAGTCTTGTAGGTTATAGGTGGGTTCCACAATTCTTAGGTTGATGATTGGAAGGGAAGATCTGTGTCTTAGTTAAAGAAAGGCTTAATCTACATCTCAAGGAAAAGGGAAGTTCTGTGTCTTGGGAAGAGATAAGCAAAATAATATACTGTAATTGGTTGAAATATACATCTCAAAGATACTATGCCAGGAACAGGAGAATCCTGTTAATAGAAAATAAATGGTCTGTTAATGTTTGTGGGCATGACTTATCCAGTCTCCTTTTGAAAAGATTTTGGAAAATAGGAAAAGTAGTCAAACTTCTGTCCACAGTACGCATTCTTCAAGGTTGCTGCACTTTTCCTTCTTGCTGCCTCCTTGGCCAAAATTTGATAGACTTCATTATGCTGTGTACTATAATTTCTTCTAAAGCTTTGATTATCACACCCTTCTCATTACGGGGATCATCAAACATCTGCAGTCTTTCAGAAACATCAGAAAATGGATTAAGGAGATCAAAAAGTTCTTCATTATAGATTTCCAACAGAGATGCTGTGACAGAAAATTCAATACCATTATCAGTAAGTTTCTCAAAAATTTGATGAAGAGTACATGGAATTACAGCAGCCAAAGGATCCTATATCTCGCCACTACCTGGGTGTTCTTCCCCTTCTCATCTTTTTTTGCAGAAGTCTTTGGTTGGGACACCATGACTGTCCCTGCCAAAAATCAAGGCCAGGCAGCAGACTCCTATGCTGTGGGGCGGGCACAAGCGTGGGTGTCCACTCCCTCTTTGGGTGCTGCCATGGCCAGCAAGACTGATGAGGGCAACTCAGGCTCAGCAACCCACATCTCCAACCAGTACTCTGGCCGTAGGGTCCATCCCACACCAGTCCCAGCTACCGCATCACGAATCCTGTCTCTACCCAAGATCCTAGAAACTAGCACTGTTATTTTTATTTAAGTTGTTAATCTATGCATATTTTTAGTTCATAAATCACCAGTATTATCAGTTGTTTTCATTCTTGTTTTTTCAAAGTCAGGGAACATGAATTATTTTGAAATAATCCTCTCTTCTAAAATCCAAACTTTAAAAAAAATAAATCTGATCATGTATTGTAATAAAGCATTATCTTATAAATATTGTAGTTAAATTATGTACATTTTATCAATATATGCAAATATGGCATGATACATATTTATGAAAAAAATAAATAAAAATTCATGTAATTTAAGTAAAACACATGTATAAAGTAAATTTTACCAAGACTGATGTTCTTGATTGTACCACTTTATACTCCAGTACCTCATGCAAGTTACTTAAATCTTTCTGTGCATCAGTTTATTATATTAAAATGAAGATAATGATAATAACCTGCTTCAAAGGGTTATTTTTAAAAATAATTATATAACTTTATTTTATTTATTTTAATTTAATCAGAGAGGGACAGAGTTAGACAGAGAGTCAGAAAGCAAGCCACCATGTCCAGGACTTGAACCGTGGTTAGCCGTGTGGGAGTCCAACACCCTTAATCACCTTGCCACCTGCCAGCCTTGATCAAAGGGTTATTTTAAAAATAAATTAGCTAATATGCTCAAAGTCTTTAATATGGTGCCTGGCACATAGTGGACATTTAAGAATATTAGCTATTTTTATATTATGGGGATAACTATCATCTTTTGAATTATTCATTATAAAAACTGAGGAAAATATATAAATAGTTTTTTAAATAATATTAAAAAATACACAAAAGTGTATGTGTGTGTTTCATGAGAAATTATTGTGTTGCTAAATCAGTACTTTTCTGTTTTTATGGACAGGGACCCTAGTGAGGGCACTTTGAAAAATTTCTTTCGGACAAGGATAAGCAAAGAAATGAGGCATGCTGATAGAAATCTATCCAGAGTCATTTTTGGGGAGCTACTGCAGAGTCTACTCCTGAAGAGCAGAGAGTACTCTTACTCAGCAGTAGATTTACTGATACCTATTTTTCATGATAAAGCACGTAAGCAGAGATGTAGGTGGATTGAAATGTATGAAGGAGGGCAAAGCGAGACAGGAGGAAATCCGAAAATAAGTCATGTGTCTGACTGAACTTTCTCAGCTGAGGTGAGTCACTCACAGAAGACTGGAAATAAGCAGCTCAGCGTAAGGCAATCCAAGGAGATACAAATAATCATTATCTATATCGTCTATGAGTCAGAGAGACAAAGGCAGAGACATAAACACCCCAACAGGGAATTCACACTATGATTTACCCCCCAGCTTCAGTCAGCCCTGGATCATGGGCATGCCTGCTGTCTTCAGGGAAGATCTCTAAACGGGAACCCCAAACTTTCCTGTGTGGGTCAGCTTTGCGGACCCTGAGTCACTGCCTGGCCCCCGCAGTACTTTTCTTGTTCAGCAAAAGTGTGGCGTAATTAAATCAGACCTACATAATTAAGTAAGGTTGCTTACAAGTTAGAAATCTAAAACTCATTTCATGTGAAACAATTTTTTTTCTTTCAAGAAATTATCAACCACAAGTGTCAGATGAAGAGGACTCTAATATTAAGAGTGTTCTTGGGGCGCACAGACGGCATGAAGACGATGGCATTGTATCCCGCATGGCAAACTGTGTGTTTGAGTCCTGGACCTGGCAGCTTGAAAATCTCACCAGGCATGCGTGTGTGTGCTCAAAATCCCAAGAGGAGGGATTATGGCATGGCTATATCCCAGGAGTAATTTCTCCCTTTCCCTCTTTCTATCTCTCTGGTGAGCACATGCACCCTATAGCAAAAACTACAAAACCAAAAAAGTTTTCTTGAATTAGAATTTCTTATATTCAATTTTATAAAATATCTTTTTAAAGAAAAATGATATTAAAAAATTCATATATAATTATTTTTAAATTTATCAGACTGTCTGAAGTACAAATGTATAAGTTAGCAGTCTTTAGTTGTTTCATTTATAAACACCCAAACTGCATTGAGTAGTTTCTGATATTCCTCTGTGTATACAGAAAAAATTGAGATAGCTAAAAGTAACTATACATGGACAGATTGATAATTCGATATGGAGAGAGGGTACTTCTTTAATTCTAGATAAAATTTATTTACAATAGTCTTTATTAAATATCTCTAAAATTGGGACCAGCAGTTGGCATAATGGCTATGTCACTGGACTCCCACGTGGTCGACCGCAGTTCAAGTCCCGGACCCGATGGCTTAAACTCACACTGGGCACATGTGTGTGCATGCCCAAGATCCTGAGAGGAGAATGAAGGAGAAGGGATTGTCACGTGGCTATCCCCTCTGGGGGGCGACTTCTCACTTTCTGTCTTTTTGTGTCTCTGTCTTTCTGGCGAGCGCACGTGCCCCATAGCAACAACCTCTCAAAAAAATCTCTAAATGGAGAAATATTATTTATTTATTTTATTCCTGAGGAATTGTGCATGTGTGTGTGTGTGTGGGAGAGAGAGAGAGAGAGAGAGAGAGATCTATCTCCATTCTGTCTGTCGTTATCTTGCTATGTAGGTACATTCCTGGCATGTTTTTCCATCCTCTGGAGCAAAGACTTGAATTCTGGTTGGTTCAAGGCCTAATGGAGAAATTGTTTAAAATATTAATGGGAATGTTATGTTAAAGAGTTCATGTTAATTTTTAGAAAGATCTATCGACCTCCTATTGTGGAAGATGAAGAAATGGTGAATTTATACTCCTTAAGCCCTCTGTAATATCTGCCTGTTTAAAAAATTAGCTCATATAGCTATTTAAAAAGTAGCATTTGCCATATTTCTTATAAGAGCAAGACCGTTTATATATTTAATGTATTTAACATTCAATGAATAATAACATGATAAAACAGATTTTCCCCAAATTTTATTTCTTAAATGCTACATTTTTTGAGTTCTTTCACGTTTGTGAGTGCCTAATTATTATGTAGAGCATATGTGCCCCCAATTGTGTTTCATTTCATCAGACACTTTCCAATTGTCTTTAGACACTGTATGTTGATGTAGAGAAACCTTACATCACTTTGAGTTCTTTCCCTTGTCACTTATCTGGTATGCCTGGTTGACTTTAAAATGCTTATCTCAAAATCCAACAATTTAAGAATACATCAATGTGCTATCACAAATGAAGTCCAGTAATGTCAGTCTGTATTTAAAAGTCTTAAATATCATCAACAGAGCTGATATGAATTTTATTTTGGAGGCTGTTACTTCTCATGTTTTCTTAAGCTCATCAAGGATCTATTTTGAGTTTATTCAAGAAAACCAAATTTTTAAATAAGAGCAAGACCCTCCAAGAAGAGATGGAAAATCACTGTGTTATTCTGACAGCAAATGGCAGAAAGATTTGGCTGCCAAATAGTGGTGAAGAAATCAGCTAAAATGTTAATAAAATTTTAAAGGCCAAGTTTAAGAGGGTAAAGGAACCCAGAAAAAACAAAAACGTGTTTATGTCACATGCAATTTCTTCTTTACTGGCCACCATCACACGCTTACCATGAAAACTGGGACAGGGCAGAAATTTGAAGAGAGACACAGGAAGGCAGAGGGGATTGCAGGTATGGAGGAGACAGATATAAAATTTATCATCTTTCCCAGAATTTCTTTTATTCAAAGAGATAAAGTTTTACTCACCTGAAGGAAGAGGAACAAAACTTTTCACCATCAGAACACGAGCAAAACTCCATTATTCTAAGATAGACATATAAGAGAGCTCTACTAGATGAGAAGTACACCACCAGCTTTTGCCCTAAAAGCTACATTGATACACCACTGAAGCAGAGTTTAAGTGTGGATGAAGCCATAAAATTCTTTTTAAAAAATATACTAAACTAATAGTGGAAATAATATAAAATCATAAAAATATAAGTCACTTTTGTGTTTTGAAACAAAGAATAGAGTAAAAGAAAAAACGTATGAGACAACTAGAAAGAGGGTAGATTCACTTATATTCAATTCAATCCAATCATATAAAAAACTATAAATTTCTGTATGCTTTTTTATTAAAATATAACAAATATATACCCAGTAAAAAACACAGGATTGCAGATTTGATTTTTAATTTTTTTTAAAGATTTATTATTAGTCAATTTGACCAGAGAGAGAGAATGAGTGAGAAAGCAAGCTGCAAGGTCTGAGACTCAGACTGCCACTGGCAATGTGGGAGTCCAGCACCTTAACCACCATGCCACCTCTGAGCCTCCAGATTAGATATTTTTTTCTTTTCTTTGTTTTTTTGTTTTGTTTTGTTTTTTGTTTTTCTTTTTTATTAGAGAGAGGTTTTTGCTTAGCTCTGAGCCCCCAGATTAGATATTTTTTCTTTTCTTTGTTTTTTGTTTTGTTTTGTTTTGTTTTTTGTTTTTCTTTTTTATTAGAGAGAGGTTTTTGCTTAGGGTGCATATGCTTGCTAGAGAGACAGAGAGTGAGACATAAAGCAAGTAATCACCCATCATGGGGGATGGCCATGCCACAATCCCTTCTCCTCCATTCTCCTCTTGGAATTTTGGGCATGCAAGCACATGTGCCCAATATGAGTCTAAAGCTGCTGGGTCCAGGACTTGAACCACTGTTGACTATGTGGAAGTCCAGTGACATAGCCATTACACTATCTGCTGCTCCCCAAATTAGATCTTGGTTATATCAATATCAGATGAGGTAGTTTCTAAACATATTACTGTTGGTGAAAGAAAATTCAAAATAATAGAGAAATCACTTTATTAAGGTATAACTAATGCACATTTCAACATTTTGTTCAGAATAGATGAAAAAAACTGATAGCACTGAGGAAAAAATAGGTAAGTTTATAATTACATGCAAAGACTCTGCTACTACACTCTTAAAGATTGAAAAATGTTAAAAATTTATGAGAGTTAGGCAACAACATCAATCAACTTGACCTAATTGAACAATAAACAACAGCAGAATGCAGTCTTCACAAGCATGCAGAAAACATTCAAAGGGGGTCATATTTTGAACCTTAAAATGAATTTGAACAGATTTAAAGAATTAAAACTATGAAAACAAGATAAGAAAAAGATGTTTGAAAAATTTTCCATAACACTTGGAAAATAAAAACACACTTCTAAGTAACATTGAGTCAAAGAGATCACAAGAGAAATTGGTAAATATTTTAAATTGAGAAACTTAAAAAATATAAAAATGCATGAGGTGTGTATGTAGTGCCTCAATGAGAAATTATTTTATTTTTATATTAGAAAGCAGGATAAATCATAAAGTGAGTCTAATGCTATATTCTTAAGAAATTAGAAAAAGAGAAAAAGCAGAAGAAAAAAAATTAGAGGAAAAATATTAATATATAGGTAATAGAGAACTACTTGTAAAAGAAATATTGATGACAATCTGTATAAAGGACTCTCACTATTTACCAAGAACACGAACATGCAATTAAAGGGACAAAGATCTGAGCAGACACCCTAGCAAAGTCATGAATAGCAAATATGAAATGATAAGCAATATCGTCATTATGGAAATTAAAATTAAAGCCAAATGAGATCGAAATATGCATCCATTATAATGGCTATGAGACAAAAACAAAAGCAAAACTGACAAAGCAATGTGAAGAGCTATCAGTATCACTATTCATCTAATAAAATGACTATAATATAAAAATAAAAGACCGCAATATCAAAATCTGGCAATGATAAGATACAATTAGAGCCCTCATATGATATTGGAAAGAAGACAGAATGATACAATCACTTCAGAAAACAGTTTTGCAATTTTGTAAGACATTACACATACACACACACACACACACACACACACACACAATCTAACAATCTTCCAAGAATATAACATTCTTCCAAGAGATAATTTCTTTAAGCGAAATCAGGTTTCCATGCAAAAATCTGCTTGTAAATGCTTACAGTAGCTTTACTAGTAAGTACCAAAAACTGGAAACAAATTAGATGCCCATTAAGTAGTGAATAAATAAATTGTTACACATCAGATGACAGCTATTCAACAAGTGAAAGGAAGTAACTATGAATACATGGTATGACATCAATGAATCTCAATGACATTATTTTATATAAACTCACATTTAACTTATAGTTTTACATGATGTACTTTATGTATATAATCCTTTTTGATGTATAAATAAGAAAGCTGGTTAAATAACATTATAGATATAGAAACCAAGATACAGAGCAGTTAACAAAGCCATCCTAGATATATATCCTAGGACCTATAACTCCAAATCTTATGTCAGTTTTCCTATGTCTTCTTTTATTAAAGCACAATCGATATTGAAAAACTATACTTATTCAAACATAAATATGTATTCAGAAAAGTACAATGGATTATTAATTAATTATCACACACCTCAATGAATTATCAAACACCTATGTAGCTAGCATGGAAATCAAGCCATTGAGTATTATTCTCAGAACACCAGAGGTACCTCAGTTCTTTTTTAGCATGATCAGTAGAGGAAATACGTTTTTATAAAACTTTTTATTTTTTGGTATTATATTTAACATACAAACCTTCTTTTTCAAAGACATTTTAGTAGTCAACTATTTTACAACATTTAAATTATGACTTTATAAAATGTTTATATGTGCATAGTTTTTTAAGAATAGTTTAGTCAGACCTATAGAAAAATACCATCGGCATGTATAAAATTACAAAATTCACATAGGAAGGTCAATATAATAGTTGTTTTAGCTGTAACTATGTTTAGAATGCATTGAATAGTAGGCTCCATATCATTGACCACTCAACATGATTCTAAATCATTTATTAAGGATAGCCTTCAGGTCCCTTTTAGCTTTATAAAAGTTTCACAGATGTCTTCCTTACTCTAGGTCTCATCTCTTTTTTCAGAGCTTCCTTTAGAAAACATGGAT
>NW_006208436.1:310473-311216 GCF_000334495.1 Tupaia belangeri chinensis
CTTTCCCTAGTTCTTTGAAGTGTAAATCTTTTCTAAGCACGTGTGTGGTGTGTTTTACAGACCAGGAGTGTCTTTTTCAAGGATATGAGAGCCATCTGTTTGTAATACAGTTAGGAAAGAAGATAGACACTCCATCTCCTGGTTTCTATGTAAGAAGAGAAGCCTAAATTTGATAATCCAATTAGCAAACACAGATTAAGGTTTAAACCCTTACCCTGCAAAGTCCTCAAGTACTTTTCAGTAGCTCATCCCAATGTTTAAAATCTCTCCGACCTTTTCTTTCAAAAGAGTTGACTTTATTCTCTCCCCTACTGCAGCACTCTTGACCCCTACTGTAACTTTTGAGTGAAGTCTTCCTTGCCTATTTAACCCTTTTCAGTGCCATTTTTCTTTGACAAAGACCTACTGTATTCTGGGTAATAAGCCATAATCTCAAGCCTTTTATCTACTCAGCTAGATAGCTAAGCAAATATAAATGAGTGTGACATAGGACATTTACAGTTGTGTTATAAAAGACGACTTAATTTTTTCGCTGAAGTAAGAAAGTCTTTAGGAAAGCTACACAGATGAGAAGAAAAAGTTGAACCATAAAGGAGGGAAAAAAAAGTTTTCCTAGTATACAGTATATATAAAGAGAATCCCAGAAAGGTGAAATAGTGTCAATGACAACATGGATTACACAGTTCAAGATATGTTTGAGGATATGAGGAAGTCAAGAGGGGGTTTAACAGTGGCACAGCAGG
>NW_006208436.1:311247-326267 GCF_000334495.1 Tupaia belangeri chinensis
CTCTGCATGGCTGACTCACTTGGGAAGGTTTCAAGTTTGTGCATCCAGAGACCCCCCTGAACACACTGGCTATGTGCCCGTAGTCTAGGGCTGGCTGGGGAAGGAGTACAGTATGAAGACTCTGTTGGGGGCACCTGTCTCTCTGTATCTCTTTCTCTACTTCTCTCTCTCTCTCATTCATGGAAGAAATAAATAACTGAACTTTTTTTTAAAAAAAAAAGGAAGTCAGAAGTTGCTGTAACATAGTATAAACAGGTGTGATGAAAGAAATGGTACTTGGAGTATAAACTTTGTATGAAAAAAATCATTTTAATAATAAACTAATTCATTGAGTTAAAAAAAAGAAATGGGGGGATCAGTAGTTGGCATGGTTCTTAGGGTGCTGGATTTCCATATGGCTGACTGGGGTTTGAGTCCCAGACCTGGCAGCTTGGTTTGGTTTCTCACTTTCCTTCTCTCATTTATCCAATTAAAAAAATAATCATAATAAATAAAATTAAATAATTCTTTTCAAAAACAGAATGGAAGTTGAAGTGTTTGGAGAGGTTGCCTATGTTTACATTTTAAAAATGATTATGTAAAATTTCAAATAAGCTTGACTCTATGTAGGGAATAGGAGTGGTATATTTAAAAAATGGTCAGATGTATGTTTTTGAGTATTTCTCTGCTAGTGGTATAAGGGCTGATATGCCAGTAAACTATTAATAGGTCTCCAGTGGAAGGTAAGAAAACCCTGATTCATAGAGCAGACAGATTTCCTTGGAACAAATACTCTCATTCTGGCTGTTTTCAAGCTGCCAACAATTTAATAACTGGATATTCTAATTCCTGAATTAGAATTAACACTTGTATTCACATGCACTAGAAAAGCTTGCTCCAGACCACCACAGGTGGTAGGGGAAGAGAATAAGGTTTGTTGGTGAAATCAATGAAAATACGGATTTATAAAGCAGCTGTGAACATGTATGGGTAGGAGGAAACCCAATCATGGGACTTTTCAGAAGTATAGCTAACAGTCCGTATCAGAGATAGTATTATTCTAAACAACTTTATCTTTAAACTGTCAACTATTTACAGGTCAGATAATGTGCATCATTAAAGATGGTCACCCACTTTGTTGGTGGCAGAGCCTGGATTCGAACCCAGTCTCCTACTTCCGGAGTTCTACACACAGGCTTAGGAACTCAACTCAGGTTCATCTGGAAAATGAGCCTAACAATGTGATTGGTACTTTTAAGTAGGATAATACATATCCAAGCACCTAAGACAATGCCTGTCACCTGTAAACATTTATGAGTTCACTGTTAGGCTTAATATTGTTATCATTATCATTATCTTCGTTTTCATCACTGTCATCATAACGTCTGATTGAATGTGTTTGGGGAGTGATGGAACCAAAACTAGAAGTCACTAATACAAAAAGCAATTTTCTATGCTCTAAAAGCTTAAAAGTGTGTGGGGGGATAATGCATTTAAAATGCTGTGGGTTTCAAGTTATTTTTCTTAATTCCCCCTCCCCCAGTATAAATTCAACTTCATAAATAAGACTAAATGACTTGGAGTACAGGCTTCTTTTACATCACTGATGTATGGGAAAGACTTGCTGGGTGATGATAACCTCATCAGTCCTCCACGTTAAAAGCTAATTCATGGCCCTGTGATCATCGAACCTGATTCTTCCCATTGTCTTGTTAAAAGCAGAAATAGAAGTAAATTTTCAATTATGATTGTGGCATTTCATAATTCTCAAGTAACTAAAAATTATCTTTCAAGGAATATTTCACAAGGGAAACTGACCCAAGCATTGACCAGTGATGATTATACAATATAACCTTTGGTGTATGTTGCGTACCGTTGGGTTTTGGCATCTGTGCAATTTGCTGTAACTTCAATAAGATAAAACCTTTTAATCTATGTCCAGAACAGGAATCACTTGGGCCATAGCTTTATAGCCTCTGGTGCTTTGGACCCACAAATAAATCACTCATAAGATAGAAAATTTGGCAGAAAATTTTGGACTCTAAAATAGGCTGCAAACGATTCAATTTTAAAAATTCAATAACTGCTATCAAACACACATGATGAAGATGAATGTATCTCCTGCAATTTTCACAGTTGGCACACAAGAGACTACCTGAAAAGACAAGGTCACCCAAGCTGGGATTCTGTTCACACTTTTGCATTTAAGTCCTTAATAAATAAAACATATTCACTCAAAATTGAAACATACATTTATAAAAAAAAAGAATCAACACATAATAAAGTAAGGCTCTGAGCAATTCATGGAAATCCTCAATGCAAAGTAATGCCAAAGAATGCAATGTCACATTACTTATTGCAGGAAAATTGCTTTATTATATTATTAGATTCTGTTTCTACATCCAGCCAGCATTTTATTTAATGTTCATTATTATTCACCATCCTAGGTGTCAGCTTTGGCATAGACATTGTCACTGTGGAAGCCAAGAGCAAGGTATTTATTGTTATTTTGTTCTGACAAAAATTTTACATACCACAGTCATTATAATAAAATTATAACTGTGTCCTGCATGTGAGCATGAAAGGGATGTTTGTTACCAAAATGCGATGTTTTAAGACAAAAGCTATTTAAATTCTGACACAGAGGACCCACTGAATTTCATCTCCAGGCCGAATCTTAAGTGAAAAACTCGAACACTTGTCCTTTCTCTTTGGTAAACTTAATATTTGTTGGAAAGAAAGGGTGTCCACGTTATGAGAAATGATGTGAGGTAGAATTTTATATGGCATCTGTTTGGGATCTCTTTTCTCTAATCATTTCCCAATTGAAATCTTAACTCCAAAGAAGTAGAACTGTGTTGCCTGATGGTCTCACATAGGCAATTCTTCCTACCTTCTTAAACTTATGTGGGCCTTTTATAGAGCGAATTTTGATAGGAAGGTATTTTAAAATATAGTGTATTCATAAAAATTTTGAGGGATGGTTGGGCCAACAGGTCAGCAGACAATTGCCATTGAAAATAAGGTTTACTACTCATAATTCCCAAGAGCAGGGTGCAGGCCATGTCCTAGGGGACATCAGGAAGATGTGCCAGGGCTTGGTCTTAAAGCATAGGGGGCGGGAGACACTCTGGGGCAAAGGCCTTTATTTCAGTTATGGTGGGAAGAAATAGGGAAGGCAGAGTGAGCAGGTTTAAGGTTAGCTGATTTGAATAACTTCAGTGGCTCTAAAGCAAAGGGCTTGCTCCTGGTTGTGTGGTTTCTGGCCATGGCAGGGATTATGGCAGATGTGTAGTGGTCTAAAGCATGAAAACCAATAGAAGTTACAGATGTAGATTCTGGATTGGTGGTTTGTATCGGAAAAGTGCATCCACAGGAAGATTTGCCTGGAGAATGTAGTGGACGGCAGATGAGGGACGTAGGACGTCAAGGTGGAATGACTCAGGCATATGATTGGGTTGTTCAGAACAAAAAAGCATCAGAATAGGCATGCAGGGCAGGTGTTGATGTTTCAAGTTTATAAAAGCTACAAATGCATTTAATATGAGAGGCCTGGCTTACTGAAACAACAAAAGTAGTTGTGTTTAACACTGCCTACACAGTGGGTGCTGTTGGTTGCCTACCCTACCTTCCTTCAGAGGGTTGTTGAGCCAATACTCGATGCCCTAAATTGGCTGCGAAGGACTTATAGTTTTATCTTTCTCTGGAGAATGGCCCCAAGCCAGTAATTTTTTTTTTATTATTAAAAAAATGATTTTTTAAAAAGAGATTTATGCTATAGGACAAGTACATTTGCCAGAGAGACAGAAAGTGAGAAATCACCTACAGAGGGGATGGCCATGCCACCGTACCTTCTTGGGACTTTGGGCATAAACACACATGTGCCTAGCCTGAGTTTCAAGCTGCCTGGTCTAGACTGGAATCGTGGTTGTAGTCAGTGGTTCTTAAACATTAATGATTATCAGGACCAGCAGTTGGTGTAATGGCTGTGTCACTGGACTCCCATGCAGTCGACCGTGGTTTGAGTCCCAGACCCAGTGGCTTAAACTCACGCTGGATGCGTACGCGTGCATGCCCAAGATCCCGAGAGGAGAATGGAGGAGAAGGGATAGTGGCATGGCCATCCTCCCTGGGGGGGTGATTCTCACTTTCTGTCTCTCTGTCTTTCTGGCGAACGCATGCACCTTATAGCAAAAACCTCTAACCCCCCCCCCAAAACTTTAATGAGCATCAGGGTCACCCAGAGAGCTTATTAAACTACAGAACTGCAAATTGCTCCACCTGCCCACCTGGGATATCTGACTCACTAGGTCTCATTACTAATAAATTTCCAGGTGTCTCTGATTCTACTCTTCTGGGGACCACAGGCTAAGAATGACTATTCTAGACTGACAGGAGTCCCCTTCTCCAGAAATTCATGAGAGGTTCAGAGTCAGGAACTCTGGAAAAGCCCTGCCCTTTTGCTTGTAATAGGATGACTCTGTGGCGTCCTGCATAATCCAGAGATCTACTGTAGGTGGGATTAGGCTGTGGCTGGATGTGCACTGACTCCACATCCTTCCCAATGTTCCATCCCATGCTGCTCGTCTTACTCCCTATCAGCATTTCAGTGTTCTCATTAATGTACAATGTATATGTTTCCATTTTATTTTTAAGAAACTGAGCCTAGGTAACATTTTAAAAAAAGTTCCATCCATCCTGCTCGTCTTACTCATCAGTGTTTCAGTGTTCTCCTTAATGTACAATGTATATGTTTCCATTTTATTTTTAAGAAACTGAGCCTAGGTAACATTTTAAAAAAATTATTGTCTCATTACTGAAGCCTCATGTAACAATCACTTTACTGTTTTAAAGTTTTGTTTAGCCTCCATTTTCATGTTGAACTTCAAATGCTGAGCAACAGTTTTGAGAGCAGTCTGTAACAATCAATATACTCAGAAAGATGGAAAATATTTTAAAAAATTAAGATAACCAGGGCTGTTTATTTGGAGAATAGAAGGCAAAGGCTGGCCTAGTTAGTTATCCTTGTCAATAGCATCTAGTTTCTGTTTATTGCTGGCGTTTTTACATCTTAGAAAGAAATGTTTCTGCCTTCTGGAACTTTACACTCAAAGGTACTGTCTGAAAACAAATTTACATTTTTGGGGAGGATGAATTAATACTGTGAGTATCATGGGCAATATTTTGATATATGAACTAGCTACCACAGCCGATATGTTTCAGTTAATGAGATGCACTTAAAGTATATGCATGCATGAATAAATAAATAACTTAGTATACATTTAATAGTCTAAATAAGTCAGTCACCAGGCTAGTTGCTTTCTACTATATCATTTACTTCTTTACTTTTTAAAATTTTTTGCCAGAGAGTGCACGCACTTGCTGGAGATACAGAGAGGGATGGGAGAAAACACCTCCATAAGAAATGGTCATGCCATAATTCTTTTTCCATTTCTCTCTCCTTTTTGCATTCTGGACATGCATGCACTCACACCTGATGTGTTTTTCATGCTTCCAGAATCTGGGACTTAACCTGCACAGTTGGCCATGTGGGAGCCAGCTGCCTTACCCACCACCACCACCATGCTACCGGCTGGACCCCTCATACATTATTTATTTTACCTTCGTGGTTAAGGGGTCCAAATAAGTTTTCAGAAAGCAAAAGAAATTCTACATATTTTTTAAAGCTAGAGAAAGTAAACCTGCTAAAGTGTTCATACCCACACAGTATCGTTATTTTCCTGTGAATACTGTAATATTGTTAGGAAATTTTAATGAATTAATATATGATTAATGGCATGGCTTCCACTAATTATAGCAAAACGCAGTAGACTGTGCAATTACTTCTCCCTCAGCCTATTCTAAGTTTTGAAACAGAACACATCACATTTAATCAGGACCCAGAATGTGTGATGAATGGGGTAGAATACTGTGAAAAAAATCTGAGTAGAATTTCCTAAATTACTACTATGGAAAATTTACTGCATGAATCATCATCAAGCCAGGAACCTCCAAGGTTATGGTTTAAAAGGGAGTTTTGCACTTTGATTTCCTCTGACATTTCTATCATGCAACATGTTGTAGTGAATGGCTTCAAATTCTGTTTTTTCTTGCTTAGTATTTGTTTAACCTAAATCAAATTATAGTTGTTCTGGGTCTTAATTTATTTTGTGTCTAAGTTGGTTATAATTATGCCCATCTCGATAGTATGGTTATAAATATAAATGAAGTAATTTATGTAAATTTCTATACATCATGGCAAAAATATCACAGGTTCACAACAAATATTAATGTTCTCAACTTCTAATTCTCTCGACATTATTTTTGTCTTCCAGCATGTATTCTGTGTTCCAGGCACACTAAACTACCATGTCTACATATACCCAGAATTATGCAGTCTTTGTGCATCTTTGTATCTCTTGCTGTTCCCCTTGTTTGGTTCTCTTTCTGCTTTAGTCTAGGTTTTATGAACCAGCTTTTGTAGTACTCTAATGAAGCAAGCTTTGATCCTCCTATGACTATCCAAGGATATGTATCATCTCATGACATCAAATCTTGTGCACACATCACTATTTATTTATTTATTTATTTTGAAGAGAGATTTTTGCTATAGGGCATGTGTGGGCTTGCTGAAGAGAGAGAGTGGGGGAGGGGATGGGAGGAGAGAGAACAAACGAACAGAGACAAAGTGAGAAATCATCCCCCAGAGGGGGATGGCCATACTACAATCTCTTCTCATCCTTTCTCTTCTTGTGATCTTGGGCACATATACACGTGCACCCAGGTTGAGTTTTAAGCCTCTGGGTCCAGGATTCAAACTGCATTTGACTACATGGGAGTCCAGCAACAAAACCATTATGCCATCTGCTGGTCCTCACACATTATCTTTCTGATGTTATCTAATATGATGTTTTATCCTGCCTATTGTTGGTGCTCTTTATAGGTGGCCCCTTCTAAACGGTCACATAATATAGCACAGTAACTATTCCAGTAGTTGTTGGTTTAATTTCCCGCCTCACACCCTGTAACATAAGCTCTTGGCAAGCCCTATGCATTTATCTCTGTATTCCTAGGACTCACCTCAGTGGTATATTCTCATTGGTACACAGTAATTATGTAACAAACTTTTGTGACAATGTAGACTTTTCCACTGTAGGTGTGTATATCCAAGTCCATGGCTTATCCTATCAGTTAGAGAAAGTTTTTTAAGTTTAATGATTTAATGATTAAAATCAGTGACGGGGAATCTGAAGAGGGACATTTGATAGCAACCTTCATGCAATAATGGAAGAGCTCTTATTACCTCCTGTCTTTTCTATGAGACAGTCATATGTATAGTTCACTAGACCAGAGGCTATTAGATCCTCAAGGACTTGGTATCTCCAAAAGATAGATTATAAACCACAATTAGGTGGGGTTAGAAGCACCCGCCCGGTCATGGAGTCAGAGTCCTGAGGTCCTCTGCTCTCAGCTGCTGACCTCCTATCGTCCCCTAAATTGCCTTGACCTCCTCAATTGCCCTTGCTGGTTTTTGCTTAAGTGGATCTGACTTTACTCCCTTGCTTCTCGTTGAGCTTTGTGATCCTTACTTGTCTCTCTTGATTGCTGTGTTTTACTCCAGCATAACATCAAAGTATTGTTTGACCATGTATCAGTACCTAATGTCATCCAGCTTTCCATTTATCAGTGTTCGTGCTTACCTTACCTGACTGCTTGTTACATTATAGCCAGAAGTAAATTTTCTTCCACGAAAATGACCATTTACACGTATGGGTGCAGATTTCCCTTTTCTTTTCCCAGATGCAATAGGACACAGGCTGGCTTTGGGGGTCCCATCATCATTTTAGGACTGTAAGTTATTTATTGTGTCTGCAATGTTGGGGATGAGAGATATACTTTTCCCTCCTAGGAAGCAGAGACTCTAGGATGGCTTAGGGCTACCTCAGGTCTTTATGAGCAGTAATTTTAAGAAATGAATTCACAGGGAAAAGTTGAATTTCCATTCATGTGGAAGCCATGAAGAAATACCTGGGTAAAAGTTTTGGAGACATGCAAACTATGGTTATATGTTTTGGGAGTCACCTGTATGGAGGGCATTGCAGATGCTATCTCCACAAAGCAGGGCTTCTAAAACAAAGTATAGACACCTCTAATAATACTTGACAGTAAATGGACAACAGTGAGGATGTGTAATAGAACCGATCTTGGGCAAAAATGAAATATGGAAGTAGAAAGTATACTTTAAAATAATAATAGGGGCTAGCAAGTTGTATGGTGGTTAGGGTAGCTGGATTCCACATGGTTGACTATACAGTTCAAGTCCAGAATCCAGTGGCTTGAAAAAACAAACAGTGGGCACATATGTATGTATGCCCAAAATCCTGAAAGGAAGGAGAGATGTAGCAGGGGGGATTGCAGTGTATTTTCTCACTCTCCTCTCGGCAAGTTCATGCCCTCTAGCATAATAAAAATAATTATAATAATATGAAGCACATTAAATATCTCCACGCAAACACTAACTCCAAAGGATTTTGTATTGTACTGCTAGAGAATATGCTAAAAACACATTTTTACAAGCATAAGTGAAAAGTTGAAGCACATAACCAGATGTTTTAAGCACATACACAAAAAATATTCCTCTCAAATAAAATATTTTTGTGGATTATGTTTACATGAGCTAGGCCAAGAATAAGAACAAGGTCATAGTCATGGAAAAAAATATCAGGGAATGGAATAGAGGGCAAGCAAAAAGAGGAGATGATGTAGTTATGCTCAGAGCTGAATTTTGTTACCTTCTCATGGAACAAATCTGGACATTCCATGACAGCATCACCAATGAAAACCAAGAATCCTTGTTAGACTCATATATACACATGCACATACCAACTTCTTACTGTACCAATTTCCCTGTGGGTATTGTATGAGGAGGACCTAAATGTTCTGGATACTTCTGCTTCCCTTACTCTGCTTAATTTTATCTTTGTAGATGGATTGTCTGAGTCTCATTTGAATTTACATTTTTTTTTAATAAGAATGTATACTCCAATCCCCAAAATACAAATTGTTTTCATGCTTACTAGGGAAGCATTTCTTACAGACTATTTTTTCTATTTCACCTAATTAGAATTAATCCATTTTCTCTTTAGATATAAATGTGACGTTTTGGTAAAAATGTAAGAGATTCTGTGAGATGCATGTTTTTTAAGCTCTATCTCCATTATGGTTTTAAAATGTAATTCCATTTTTAAAGGAATATAAAGCTATCTAGAGCTTCATTGAAATACACTTTAACTGAGAATTTATGGGTCTTACAGACAGGATTTGAATAATACATGACAACTGGACTTCACCATTTGTTTAAAATGTGAAATCAAGATGCATTTTGCTTTCATCTCAAGCATTAGTAGAGGAGGCTAGAAACATCATTTTCTTAACTCCAAAAGTCCAATTGCATGGCCAATCAAGGTTGATTGATTGGCGATGTCAAAAAGAGTGGCAGGCGGGAACCCCCACCCTGCTGAGCTGCCAGCCGATATCCTCCAGTCTGCTGACCTTGCGTTTCAGAAGACAGATTAAACTAGGCTGTCTCTTTCTAAATTCAAATGGATTGGGGAAAAAAAAAATCTTTGCACCTTGATCCATTATGGGTCTTGTGCTTAATTGATCTTTGACTCATTACTGCAGCAAAACAACTTAGTGATGCTGACTTGAGTACTTATTTACAAAATGGTAAACCTGGATAATTGTTCATCTCCACTTTTGAAAAAAGAATAACAATTTAATAAACTGATGGAAATGAACTATAAGAAAATTGTAAAATAGCTCTAATCAAGCAACATCATATCCATTTACTGTCACTTAAAATTCATTGGTAACTGGGATGACTTGCATAAATTGGTATTCCCTATATCCATATGCATAACATATTTGTTGATAAATTTTCAATATGTAATTCAGACTTGGATATCGGCTTGCTACAATGCAAAAACAATCATTGTATATAACCAATGTATAATGACTATATGCACCATATAATTCACTATTCTTTAGTAAAAAATGAGTTGTTCTTAACTCCAATTTATGTAAGATCTTTGAATAGGTATACAGTTTGGATTCAGTTTTCAGGATCAATTTTCATGACAAAAAAGCATATTAAGTATTTTCAAGTAAAATTTTATTGCAAAATTACTTTGAACTAAAAGTTGTCCATTTTCTCTTAAAGGCCATGTTTTTTCTTTATTTTTAGCAAATTAAAAGTATTCAATTACCTTCTATCAAGCTGTGTCTTAGTTGTGAAATTTATAAGAGCAATTTGAATTTGTGTGAAAGAGCAGATTGTCATATAATGAATTTATAATTTAGGCATAATATATTAATTCATAAGTTATAAAGTTTTCTTTTTAATAAAGATTTTTGGGACCAGCAGTTGGCATAATAGCTATGTCGCTAGACTCCCATGTAGTTGACCACAGTTTGAGTCCTGGACCCGGTGGCTTAAACTCATGCCAGGAATGTATGTGTGTATGTGCCCAAAATTCTGAGAGGAGACTGGAAGATAAGGGATTGTGGTGTGGCCATCCTCCCTGGGGGGTGATTTATTGCTTTCCGTCTTTCTGTCTCTCTCTGTTTTTCTGGCAAGCGCATGTGCCCTATGCCACACCACTTTCCAAAAAATTTTTTTACTATAGGACATAAGTACTCGCTAGAGAGACAGAAAGACGGAAAGCAATAAATCACCCCCCAGGGAGGATGGCCACACCACAATCCCTTATCTTCCAGTCTCCTCTCAGAATTTTGGGCACATACACACATACATTCCTGGCATGAGTTTAAGCCACCGGGTGTGAGACTTAAATTATGGTTGATTACTTGAGATTCCAGCAATAGCCATTTTACCATCAGCTGGTCCTGACAAGTTATAAAGTTTTATATGTAATGAAAAACATGCAAATAACATGCCATGGGAATTTAGGATGTCTTTTTCCTTTTTAAATATCACATCTAGCAACTCACTGATTTGTTGCCTGTTTATTATTTTCTATTAGTTTCTATTATTTTCTATTTTTTCTATTATTTTCTATTAGTTTTCTATTATTTTCTATTTCTATTTCTAAAGAAATTTTTCTTGTAAAATTCCCAAGAATACTTAAGAGAGTTCAAATATTTAATTATGTAATAGAGATAGAGACAAACAGACAAGGGAAAGAAATGTTATTAATCTGTCAGTGTGTGTCCTTGTATTGTATAGACATCATACTAAATTTCACTGGATATAATGCAACATCAAATGCAAGATGCACTACTATTGCACGTACCAACATTAAAGAGAAAATGCTGCCAATTATTAGATCGTTGGGAAAGTCATGAGATATTTTTCTATTTTTTTCTATGCAAAAATGTATCATAACTTTCCTGATGACTTAATAAATTGTGAGACAGTCTTAAGATGTTACCATGGGATTACCATATAACCCAGCAATTCCACTCCTGAGTATCTACCCAAAGGATAGGCGAATGTTCAGTTGGAAAAGTGCTTGCACGTCTATGTTTGTTGTGGCATTATTCACAGTTGCTGATAGATGGCTACTCTCAAGAAGACAGATGACAAATGTTGCTTAGGATATGGAATAACTGGTTACCTTGTACACAGTTGGTAGTAATGTAAAATGTCACAGCTGCGAAAAACAGTATGGAAAACAATATGGCCATTCCTCAAAAAATTAAAAATAGAAGTACAAATTAAAAAATGATGCTATGGGACCAGCAGTTAGCGTAATGGCTATGTCGCTCAACTCCCATGTAGCCGACTGCGGTTTGAATCCCAGACCTGGTGGCTTAAACTCACGCCAGGCGCGTGTGCGTGCGTGCGTGCCCAAGATCCCAAGAGGAGAATGGAGGAGAAGGGATTGCGGCGTGGCCATCCCCCCTGGGGGGCGATTTCTCGCTTTCTGTCTGTCTGTCTCTCTCTGTCTGCCTGGCGAGCACACGCGCCCTATAGTGAAAACTTCTCCAAAAAGAAAAAAAAATGATGCTTCCATTTATAAGATGCATACTGATTTTACAAATGTAAGTGTGGGAAAGAAAGTGCTTCTCAGACTAGATCAACTCTGTTAACTTCTTATAAGTAACAAAACCATGCACTTTTCAAAATGATTCCTGTGGCCAAAATGAATATGAAAACAAACACACTATGTTGGTTTTCCTCCTAATTTACTTAGCCCTGATCTCCTTTGGTAAATCAGCCTCTTCACTATGACTAATGTAAGGCTCCAAAGTTCAATCCTCAGGCCTCTCTTCCGTCTATTCTCATCCCATAAATTATTTGACCTAATCCTATAGCTTTCAATACCAACTATATGGTTGACTAATTCATCTTAAATTTGTAACTTCATCTCCAATCTTTCTCTAAGCTGCATTTCCAACTTTCAATGTGATAATTCTGTGGATGTCTCATAATTCTAGACCTAAAGAGAGCCCTGGGTGCTGATTCTGCCTCTATTTCTCCTAATCGTAGTAAGTGGCACCTTCCATCCTGCTGTGAAAGCTATTAGGAATCTTTCTTGATTGTTTTCTCAAAATCTGTATTCACTCTCTCAGGTCTAACTTCAGAATTTGTTCGAAATCGATTAACCTCTCATCACCTTTGCCTTTCTCACCCTAGTCCTAAATAGCCTCAGCTTTCTCGAACATTGCTTCCTTGTGCTCTCACCTGGTTGTTCTACATCTGTATTTTCCCCCATTTTCCACAGTAAATCCAAAGGGAGATTTCTATTGTAGAAAATAATAATGATCATGTATTTCTACTCAAATCCCTTTACTCAATTATGAAAGTATAAAAATTTCCCTTCTATGACTATAAAGTTCTATACATCTGGTCCATGTGTAACTATTAGTATCTTTTCCTAACACATTTATGGACACACACACACACACATACACATGCACACTTCCTATAACTGCTCCTGGAATTTGGCTTTTGTCTTATGATATTTACTACTCTGTATCCAGTGTCTGAAACACTGATGCTCAGTAAGTGCTGATGACTGAATGAAGAGGCAAATGAATGGATGAACAAAACAGGAAAATGCTATCTGTACACTGACTTACTGTCTCCTCTTCCTGTTATAACCGGTAGGGTAACAAGTGGAAGTCTGTCTACAGATGTATTAGAAAGTGGTAAAGATTTATGAAAATGAAAGGCTTTTGGCTTTTGTCCAGGGATACAGACATTTTGGAAAAGGACTGCCTTGAAACTATTGGTGTTTTCAGGTCAGCATTGTTAACCTCTTTTACTGTAAGGGTCAGTTAGAAATAAAAACACCTACAAGTCCATGACTAACATGAAGAGGAAGCCATTCCCAATCTCAGCATTCTTCAGATGGTGGTTTCCTCTTGTTTGTCAGCTTGACAATTCTGAAGTTAATGATCTGCCACATATCCAGAAGTGAGGCGGGGAAGATGTCTACCAGACATTCAAGTAGATTGCTGTCTGGATTGCTGAACCTAAGGCCAGGAATTGGATGTCAAGCCTCCTCACTGCTGCATGGCTATTAGGCTTGTGAGCAGCAGAATAACTGTTGTTGCTGAAATTCATCACAGAACACTGTCCAAAACTTACACTGAGGCAGTCAGTGCAATTGGTCTCTGTAGGGCAGAGGGTCATCTGTCATTTTGAAAGAAGCTTGTATGAGCTCTGGGGCTTTAAAGGGTTTCTCTAATATGAAATATTTATGTGAGAATGGGAATTGAGAGTGACTTTGGCGCTGCAGAGCGTATTATGGTACTATTTTTGCTGAAAGGCAGAATGTCTGGTGGTAGATAAAGCAGTCCAGAATTCTGAATCTAGTCTGGCCATGTGTTTTTCTGATGGCACAGTTCCCACTCAGGTGCTGTGTGCTCCTTCTCCACTGCTGTGAGCTTGTCACCCTCAAGTCTTAAGGGGGTTCACTAGGTAATGCACTGCAAAAGGAGAGGACCCAGTAATGAACACAATGAAATGATTATCTTTTCCCCTTGATAGAGACCATGTTTTTTTAATAGCTCTGTGATATTAAGCAACATTTATATTCACAACTCAGGTCAAGACCATTTATCTTAAGTGAACATTAAAATCCTGCAGGTTGAGAACATGGATAGAACTAAAGACCCAACATAGGAAGAACTGAAGATCTTATTTAGACTTGGGATATTTTGTCAAAGAAAGAGAAAAGCCATGTATCTCAAGAATTTTGGCGTTATTGGGAGACCAAATGAAAATATTAGTGGAATAATCAGCTTAGCAAAAACAATGTATTTAGTCAAGAACACTTCTCAACTCAGGAAGTTCTTGGCTGATACGTGAACTGAAAGTATTTGGAGAAGGAATTAAGAGTCACATTTTCTCATCCAAAGCATGGGGATAATAAGAATAATGGCTAATTCATAAAATGTGTGAGAATTCAAAGGAGAAAATACACACAAAAGTGCCTGATAAATCATGAATGATAAAACAACATTCAAAAATTGCTTTTTTGTTATTTACTTTGTTGATAAATCTCAATTGTTTCAACAGCCTCCAGAGAGATATGTTGAACTTCAACATAATTGCTACCCATCCTCACCTTATCTTCTCTCTTTTTTTTTTTAATAAAATATAGAGGCTGCAAGTGTTAGATTGGCCCCTGAATGGCCTTTAGGTAATTTCCTGTCAGATAATAAGGAGATGGTTACAGCCACCTTTGGCCAGAATCCTCTAGCCAGAGCCCTCCCTTACTGGTACAGACACCCATAGATGGGCTGATAAGGTCACCTTGGCAAGTCAGCTAATAAAAGTACTCACCATTTTTGTGATCCTAACCCTCCATCCCTCTCATATAAATATTGGTTCGTTGGATAAGTCATGACATATTTTTGTGTAGAAAAAATACGTCATGACTTTTCTGATAACCCAATACATCACACCTCCTCAATAGGGTGGGCTGAAGTACCTCTGGCTTCAGACCCCAGGCATTTACTTAAGAGGTTTTTTTGTTTGTTTGTTTGTTTGTTTGTTTGTTTTGCTA
>NW_006208436.1:326538-353186 GCF_000334495.1 Tupaia belangeri chinensis
AAGAAAGAAAGAAAGAGAGAAAAAGAAGAAAGAAAGAAAGAAAAAGAAAGAAAGAAAGAAAGAAAGAAAATGGCTAATTAATTTGACATATCTAATCCAAATTTAGGCATTAAACATAAAGTTATGTGTATTTTTTATCTATCTATATACACAAATATATTTTTCTTCCTGTTTTCTACTTGAAGAATAGTAAGAGATATCTGTTTAAGAACTGGTGTATATTCTAAAGAAAAAAAAAATTTAGGTGAGTCAATATGGTAAGATTTAATAACAGTATTATGTAGTTAGAATAATATTTAAACTATATAGGTAAATGTTTCTAGAAAACAGTGATAGGCTGTTAATATTTCCTAGTATGTACATATTATCATGGGGTATGTTAAAAAAGATTGAAGACATAAAAGTAGTGAGGCTAACTGTAGATACTAGAGGTTGTGTGGGTTGTGTGGGGGAAGTAGGAGGCTTAGGAAACAAAAGCTTCAGGAATATATACGTACAGGGGAAACAGGTTGTGGAACAGAATACTAGAACAAAATAAACATATAAAGACATTGCGAATCTTACATGTATCTCTCAAAAACAACAACAGCAGCAACAAGAGCAAATAAGGAGAGCAAAAATGGAAGGTACTGTCATGTGATATTCTTTGTTGAAAATAATAAATATGGTAATATCCTTTATTTGATTATCACACACTACATGCATGCTTTGAAAATCCGTATTATACTCCACAAAGGTGTATAACAATGAAATATAAATAAGAAATTTTATTTTTTCTTTTTAAAGGTAATATGTGTCTAGCCTACAGATGTAAAGAATGAGGTTTTTCATGACTGAGGACAACTGGCTAGGAGATTAAATGACATATAAACTCTACTTAGAAACCCTAAAATTTTCAGGAAATCAAGATATTGGAGCATACTACTTAGAGATCTCTGGCTTTATGTCTGGAAATCAGCAGATTTTGGTAGTTTCACTTACTAGCCTTGGAAAGTAACTGAGTTTCTCTGAACCTCTATTTCCCCATGTGTAAGAGAAGCGTAATAATTCTGAAAATGGTTAATGAAATGAAATGAAAACTTAAGTAGCTGTTTTATCATATGCATCATTGGTATATTGTAATTATGCTACATAGTTTCCAAGAAGTTTAAAGTGTCTGTGTGTGTGTGTGTGTGTGTATATATATATACATATATATGTATATATATGTATATATATATATATATATTTATAATATGTAAAAAATAAAAAGACATAAAGGCATGATATAAATGTTTGATATTAATACCAGAGGTAATTTGGGTTTTTACTTATTTATCAAAGCTTGGATGCAAATGAACAACTTGGAATAGTAGCTGTGCTTAAAAATAAAAAAGTTCTGTAGTAAAAGTGGTATAAGTATATTGGATTGCATAGAAATAGAAGAAAATAAAGATATTTTCTTTATAATATATTTATATTATAATAAAAATATTAATATGTTGCTGAAATTGCCACCATCCAATAAGATGAAATTTTGCTTTTAAAAATGAAATATTTTCCACATTTAAAAAAATTACATACTGCTCATATTTTACTATCTTTTAATGCCAAAACCTTTTAAATGAATCCAGAATACACTATATTAACATGTTGGGTAGGTGCCTGTACCCTGTGCTCTTCAAAGAATACAACTGCCAAGTCTCTTCTTTACTCAAATGTTAAAATAAGCTTATAAGCTTTTCTAAAGGAACAAGTTAAACTTATCTCGTAGTTCACACCTTTAATAGTCCTCTGCTAATTTTCTTGGTCAGTTGCAGTGCTTAAAATCTTTGCTTAGGAGGTCATAAAGTGTGTTTGCTAAATAAAAGACTTACTATTTAAATTCCCTTCCTACCTATTTTTACAATACCAACAAAAATAATAAAAGGGAAAATTAAAAAAAAAAATCCGTTTGGGAACCAGCAGTTAGCGTAATGGCTATGTCGCTGGACTCCCACGTAGTTGACCGCGGTTCGTGTCCCGGACTCGGTGGCTTAAAACTCACTCCGGGCGCATGTGCGTGTGTGCCCAAGATCCCGAGAGGAGAATGGAGGAGAAGGGATTGCGGTGTGACCATCCCCTCTGGGGGGTGATTTCTCGCTTTCTGTCTCTGTGTCTCTCTTTGTCTGTCTGGCGAGCGCACGCGCCCTACAGTGAAAATCTCTCCAAAAAAAAAAAAAAAAATCTGTTTAACCTTCTCTCAAGCTGGCTACTCTGAAAAATCTAGCTGGCAATGGTCTAATGGTTAAGATTGATAAGCACTGTCTCCCCTGGTTGAAGAGCAAGTCTGCCTCATTTGTAATTTTCTCAGTACCCTTGGCTAAGGAAGAAGGGTCCTGAGGTTGAACACACCTGCCTCTATCCTTGGAGACAGTGAGAACAACCTCTGCTTTAACTAGGTAGATTCTCTTGGGCAGATTTGAAAAGAAAGCAAAATATGAAGGGGGAAAAAAACACAAACGCATGCAACACAGCAATGTAGAGAGATGCCTTGATATTATTATTTTCATGTCTAACTTCATGGTGACCTACAGGATAATAAATCAAAGTACATTGTCATTTAAATATAAACATTTTTTGGAACATTCTTTACTAATAAAAACAATTATAAGTCAGTTACATGAACAATGAAAATTTAATTTAAGCAAATACTTTAACTTACGCAGCCTCGGTAGATTATTTTGAATTTGTAGCAAAGAAGTAATAAGCTATGCAACTCATATCCCAAATATATTATGTTGCCTTCAAGTTTGTGAAGTAAGTTCCAACATATTTTCACTGAACACAATTAGAATAATACATGCATAAGATGGGTTCTCTCAGAACTCTAAGTACATGATAAAATAGATTCAGTTGAATCTATTCCAACATATTACAATAACAATAACATATTTTCACATTAAATAATAGAAAGGACTATGGAGTATATAAAATGGACTAGGACACAGATTGTAAGAACCAGATAGAAAACCACATATGGTCCTCTTCTCCCCCCAGAGTCAGGGACCAATATAATCTTGTTTCTTCAGCAAACTCTTGAATCTTTCATTTTCATGTTACTCTGGCATCTTCCTTGAAACTGTCCAGAGCACAGTCAAATTCTGTCACTTATAATTCTAATGAAATGGAAAGGGATCAAGTTTTTGTCTGGCAAATAGAATACCGTGTCTCTTTAATAATGGCTGCCTTTATTCCCTGTGTGCACAGGTATGAGTGCAAAATGAAAACATGGACTGTAGAGGCCCTATCTCACTGGTTTTCATGCTTACTGGGAAGAGGTTTTCATTGTTAGTTTTCTCAGTACTAACTAATTTAAGCATTTGTGTGTGCATTTATAAGACAGAGGGTGTGTGTGCTTGAGAGAGAAAGAGAGGGAGAGAAAGCACTCCCTCCACGGGGTGTGTCACGCTACAATCCCATTTATCCATCCTGTCAGGATTCTGAGCATGCACACACATGCAACTGGCATGTTTTGCAAGCTGCTCAAGGCCAGGATTTGAACCAAAATTGACCATGTGGAATCTGGCTCTCTTGACAATGAGGCCATGGGAAGAGTCCTCAATGATTTTTAAGCCACATCTGTCTTCAGTTCCATGTGCTGCTGAAATATATGTTATAAATTAATAAGACAATCTCAACGACTTTTTAAAATTTATTCTTTTAGAGAGAGAGATTTTTGCTATACGTGTGTGCACTCGTCAGAGAGAGACAGACAAAAAGTGAGAAATAACCGCCCAGGGGAGATGGTCACACCACAATCCCTTCTCCTCCATTCTCCTTTAGGGATTTTTGGACATGCACACACATACACACATGCCCAGTGTGAGTTTTAAGCTGCTGGGTCTGGGACTCGAACCATGGGCAGCTACATGGGAGTCCAGTGATGTAACCATTACCCCATCTGCTGTTTCCCCAATGGCCATTTTTAATATTCCTTTCTCTTCCTCTCTTCTGTTTCTTTCTTGATTCTAACATAAAACTTAATTTTAGAAGAATCCTAGAGAAAATGGTTGGTGACTTAAAGTAGGATAAGATAAAGAAACTCTAAAATGGGAATAAGGATCAAGAAAGAAGAAAGACCAGACACCCAGAATTAAAGCATAATAAATTTGTTTTCTCTGGCCAGCCAGGGTTTTTGGTTGGGCAAGTATATCCTGGAAACTTGATTATATTTTAACAAAGTAGATAGCTTAATCTTGGCAAACTGGTGGCCCAAACTGATGAGAACCATGCAGTTACCTGCTTTTACGAGAAGATACTTTGTCCAAAGATATGGCATAGAGGATGATAAGCAAACCTGGGCTCTCTGAAGAGCCTAATCACATAACTGACTTAGAAGCCATTTTCAAAGCTGCCAAGGAAACTGCTTGTAAAGCCTGCCAGCGAGTCAGATCCTGCTGCTAGCGAAAGGTCTTTCAAAGTCTGGCATCTGGGTCCTGCGATTTCTATTCTGAAAGGGCTGCCAGGACTTTATGCTTTATCTCTAGGATCATGTGCTCTGGTCATGACCAGACTATTTGGATTGTGATGACTGTTGTCGTAATTGACAATGAAAGCCTATCTTGTGATTTCATTTCTAAATCAGATTCTTTTAAGCTGTCCTATTTACCATTCTACAATAACTTCAGCATGTGTTTTCTCCTTGCTATGAATTGACTAAGATCTCTCTTATTCACAAAATGGGGGAATAAAATTGATAACCTCAGTTTTTGTACTTGTGGCTAGTAATTTTCATAAAGAAAGACTTTTATGTTTTCTTCTTCTTCCTTTTTTTAAGAGGTTGTTGCCTTAGAGTGTGTGAGCTGGCCGTAGAGATTCAGACAGTGAGAGGGAAAGTGAGAAATCACCCTTCAGGGAGGATGATGATACTGATACTGCAGTCCCTTCCTCTCTGTCCTCCTCCTGGGAACTAGGGCATACTAGCACTCATGCCCAGTGTGAGTTTGAAGCCAGTGGGTCTGGGAGTTGAACCATGGTATGCCATCTTAGAGTTCAGCCACATAAATGCTATACCATCTTCTGGCCGCATCATGTCTTCTTCTTCTTTTTTAACTGCTGTTTTAAGTTTATTTTTAACTAATGATAGATACATTTATTTCATTCAGAAATTCTTTCAACTCACTATCACAAAGCAGCTAGTATCATGTAACTACAAGTCATATCTTAATTCATAAAAAGGCCTGTTGAACCTCTTATCCTTGCCACCTTCTCATCGCAATACTCTCAACCACGTTCTGCAGTTCATGTGGTCTCTCATGAAGAGGGTTATGTTTGGGAACCAGCAGTTAGCGTAATGGCTATGTCGCTGGACTCCCACGTAGTCAACCGTGGTTCACGTCCCGGACCCGGTGGCTTAAAACTCACGCAGGGCGCTTGTGCGTGTGTGCCCAAGTTCCTGAGATGAGAATGGAGGAGACGGGATTGTGGTGTGACCATCCCCCCGGGGGGTGATTTCTCTCTTTCTGTCTCTATGTCTCTCTCTGTCTGTCTGGCAAGTGCACGTGCCCTATGGTGAAAACCTCTCAAAAAAAAAAAAAAGAGGGTTATGTCAGTAATGAAAATGCTACTACTGCTATTTTAGAAATTTTTGTTCTAATCTATTTCAGATTTGACAGAAGTTACCCAGACCTCTGTCTTCCCAATCAAATCTCATTCAGCCACTAATGGCAGTACCTTGGAGGCAATTTAATTCACTCCTTTCTGCTTTCTGCATGGCTCAGTACCATCTTTACCTTCCTTCACTACTCCTCTGATGTCATACAACATCTACGATTTCACGTAGTCAGATAAACAGTTGCAAATACTTGGAGTCTCTTTAATTGCAGATGTGGCACTGCAGGTGTCACAATCCTCCTCAACTGCATGCACCATTAGCTATTCAGTCTTTATATTATTTCTTCCTCCCAGGTCTTGATTTCGTCCTTGACTATAGATCTTTCTCCCCAAAAGTCTATAATTTTAATCCATTGTACTGGAACAGATATGGTCTTGATATCACCTCCTTTGTAGTTAGTCTCACTAACTCACTTTGTGGTTAGGCTTCTGTAATAATTATGCAAATATACAAAGTTCAATATAAAGCCGCATGAACACTGATTTTTTTTTTTGAAGTCCTCTCATTTTGAGATTGCGAAAGTAATTCCTGTGTACAGAACTATAGAATAGTATTGAACAGATTTAGAAAGGATTACTGATCGCTAAGATATTTTACCAACTAACATCTGAATGGATGGAATTATAGCCATGGGAGGTCTAAATATTATAGCTATGGGCATTTATTTATATCTTTAAAAATGGTTCTAAATACTAGCTGAAGTTTGACTCATATTTAAAGGTGAAATAGGGCTATGGCTGTTGCCACCCTTAATTAAGACCTTTCATTTTCTAACCTCTGCAGCTTGCCACTATATCCTGACCACTTACAACTGAAGCAAAGTCTACTAGTTGGCAAGCTCCACCCATTTTTCATAGAATATCCTGCCACACGTTCGATTTTGGGTGCAATTGACTAGGAAAACTGACTTATATACCAGCAGCAGAGGAAATGCATATCTACTAAATATTTAGATTAACCCAATTTCTAATTCTTCAAAGTACTCATATAAATGAATGTTCAAGGATAGACAAATGAGGAAAATCAACACAAAAGAGAAGGACTAACAAAACAGCTTATGCAAATGATCAAAGCTACAAAAGAAATTTAGAAACTAAAAAAGAATTAAAAAATTATAATTTCTATATGTAGGACATATTCATAAATTAATAATCAAAATGCTATTAACAGGTAACAAATGCTATTAACCAGGAAAAAGTGTTTTGCAATAAAAAGAATATACACATAATACATGCACATAGAATAAATGTGGCAGAATGCAAAGACTGAGAGAAAAATAATAAAACCTTAGTTATAGAAGATTAACTCAGGACATAGAAAATATAGTTAATATGTATATCAGAAAAATGGAGCATATTTTCTAAAGAAAATGAATTAATTTATCAGCCTTGAAGAAAGACAAATATCTCCAGATTACATGGTACTCTAGGGGCCTGTACAATAAATGAAAAAGACCCACATACTGAAAAAAACCTTCTGAACTTTCAGAGCAGAAAGATAAGTAAAAATAAAAACAAAAGTCTTCCATGCTTATAATCCTTCTGCAATCATGGTGAATATTGCTAAAACCTCATGGACTTCCTGCAGGAAGTGTGGCTAACACAACCCCTTCAAAATAACAGTAGAAGGGCAAGGATTCTCTGTGTATACAGAGAAAGTAATCTCATGCTCAGAGTCAGAGTGGCTGTGATAGACTAATTCCATTTTCTAGAAAAGGATAAAACTACAAAGAAGATTGAGCTGAGGCTTGAGTGCATTGAGCCCACTGCAGATATAAGAGAATGCTTGCTAGGAAGATTAAAGCATTTTGACCTAAGAGGAGAGTGAAAAAGAGAACAGGCCAAGTGATCCAGTTCTAAGGTACATCTTTTGGTTTGTTAGGAATAGAATAAAATCTTGAGATTATGTTCAATTTTACGTAGATCACAAAAAAATTACAGAGAAACAGTTAACCTAAAAATATTCAATTGACATTAGAGTGATTACTAATGTGGTATGTACAAAGAAACAGGTAACCTAAAAATATTCGATTGACATTAGAGTGATTACTAATGTGGTATGTTTGAAGGCAAAAACATGTCTAAGTTTTTTGTAATTAATCTTTTAAAAATTACATTAGTCACTATATAGCTTTATACTATACAACAGGCTTTTTCATGCTAAAGCATGAATACTGTGTATATTAGTCAAGAGGAAGACTTTACCATATACATTATCATCAGCGAATAACTTCTCATTTTTGTGTCAATTAAACGTATTTTTTTATTTTCTTTCCCCTCCCTCCATCCCTATATTACCCACCCCCATACTACCCTTATCCTTACTATATCTAGTATCTATAGTTACTCTCTCTGCTACACCTCCAAACTTTCAGTTTCTACTATAGAGCAGTATATATACATTTGGTTTATATCAAGTGGGGATATACAAAGTCTGTCTTTCATATTCTGGCTTGCTTTGCTTAGCATTAAGTATTTCATATTCATCCATTTTGTATCAAATATCAGGGTCTCATTGTTTTTTATGGCTAAGTATTATTCCATAGAGTACATATGCTACATTTTTTTAATCCATTTATCTATTCTTAGACATTTGGGTTTTGATTCCATGTCCTAGCAATTGTAAATAATGCTACAATAAACATGGATGTGCAAGTGTTTTTCTGACTGAGTGTATTTCTATCCTTTGGATAAATATCTGAGAGTGGAATTACTGAGTCTTTTGGTAGTTCTATTTGTAGGTTTCTGAGGTATCTCAATAGCATTTTTCACAGTGGTTGTACTAATTTGCATTCCCATCAACAGTGGAGGAGAGTTCTCTTTCCCCACAGCCTCACCAGCATTTATCTTTTTTTTTTTTTTTTAATTAATTTGAGTCATTCTGACTGGAGTTAAGTGGTATCTCATTGTGATTTTGATTTGTATTTCCCTTTTAGTAAGAGATGTCAAGCATTTTTCATATGCTTTTTGGCAGTTCCTATGTCTTTGGAGAGTTGTCTATTCAACTCGTTTTCTCATGGATTTTTTTTTGGCAGGTAAGCTGCTTGAGTTCCCCTGTATATTCTGATTATCAGTCCCTTATCTGAGGTATAGTTTGAAAATAAATTCTCCCACTCTGAGAGTTGGCTTCTCATTATAATTATTGTTTCTTTTGCTGAGCAGAGGCTTCTCAGCCTAATTTCATCCCATTTGTCTGTTTTAGAAATCATTACCTGTACTTTGAGGGTCTTCTTTAAGACGTCTTTGCCTACTCCAAAGCCTGTTAGAGTCTTCCCTGTGGTTCTCCACCAGTATTTACGTAGTTTCAGGTTTTATCTTTAGATCCTCAGTCCATTTGAGTTGATTTTTGTTAGTGGTGAGAGATAAGGATCTAATTTTATTCTTCTGCAGGTTGATATCTGCTTCTCCCAGCACCATTTTCATTTTGCCACTGAATTGTCTTGCACCCTTTGTCAAGGATCAGTTGGATGCAGTTTTGGGGGTTTATTTGGGAGTTCTCAGTTCTGTTTCATTGGTCTACCTTTCTGTTTTTGTGCTAATACCATGCTATTTTATTTATCACAGGTTTGTAATATGTTTTACAGACAGGAAGTAAGATGCCTTGTACTTTATTCCCCTTGTACAGTATTGCTTTGGCAATTTGAAGCCTTTTATGATTCCAGACAAATTTTATGATTGTTTTTTCCATTTCTGTGTGGAATATCTCTATTAGTCTGACTGGAATTACACTGAATTTATAGATTAATTTGGGTAGGATTGGCATCACTGTTTTCCAAGTTTTAATAGGAAATAATTGAATACCAAGATTTCTAGCTATTTAACACTAAAAGTAAAAGGTACACTAAAGTCATGTTCAGGAAAGAAAACAGAAATATTAATTATTCTTTCTGAGAAATTTATTTGAGGTTGTACTCTAGCATCATGATGTGAGAAACTAAGAGGAGCACATATAATTGCATAGCTATATGAGGAATTCTAAGTAATGTATTTCAGAGTAACAGCTCTGGAATGGGCCTAGAGCAAAACCACCTCAAATAATAATAATAATAGTAATAATAATAGTAATAGTAATGGAAAATAATACTAATTATATCTCTCACATAGTGGTGGCACTGTTCTAAGTACATTAGAAGATTTTATTGTAAGTATAAGCCCATAGATTGAACCTCTCATCAGTCCCAGGAGATAACATTATTATCATTGAAAATAAAAATAGGCACACAATTCAGATCATTTTCTCAAAGGGTAGAGCTGAAATCAAGTCCAGACATTCTGGTTTCTTATTATTTTATTTAAAGATGTCTTTGGACTAGCATGGAGGTTAAGGCACTAGATCCTACCTGGCTGACTACATGTTCAAGTCCCAGATGTGGCTGCTTGAAAATAATTCTGAGCACATGTGCATGTATGTCCAAAATTCCAGCTTCAAAATAATTCTGAGCACTTGTGCATGTATGTCCAAAATTCCAAAAGAATAATGGAATAAAAGAGATTGTAGCATGACCATCCCCTCTGGGTGGTGATTTTCTACTTTTCCTTTCTCTCTGTTTCTCTTTTTCTGTCTCTCTGGCAGGTACACATGTCCTATAGCAAAAACTATTTTTTAAAAAAGTTACCTTCAAGAAGATTTAAATAGAGTCCATTCAAACCAGAAAGTCTTACTTACGTAATTAAGAAAACAAATGCTTCTTTACACAATTAGAAAAAAAAAAAAGCAAGATATATATGATCACTTGGGGAAAATAAATAGCAGGCATGATCTTTAAATGAAGACCAATCTAATTTGGTATGTTGTTGGTATACTGCATGATCCTCAAAGGAAATTGCCAATTCATTTCTGGACTGTCTTGAATAATAACAGTATTATATATAACTTTTTTCCTAGCTTTCTAGCTTTTTGTAAAGCCATGTTCAATCTTCTTTATGTAAAACACATATTAGGAAAATAAGGCTTATGTATTTGGATATTGTGATATAAAGAGAAAAATAAAATATTCTAAATGTTAAAATAGATATCTATCCTTAATCACAAAGCAAGAACTTTTCTTGTTTAAGAATTTCTATCTTGGAACCAGCAGTTGGCATAATGCTATGTCGCTGGACTCCCATGTAGACGACCATGGTTTAAGTCCCAGACCCGGTGGCTTAAACTCATGCCGGGCGCGTGTGTGTGCATGCCCAAGATCCTGAGAGGAGAATGAAGGAGAAGGGATTGCAGTGTTGCCAAACCACCTGAGGGGGGGGTGATTTCTCACTTTCTGTCTCTTTTTCTCTCTCTTTCTGGCAAGCACATGCTCCCTATAGCAAAAAACTCTCAAAAAAATTTTATCTCAACATTCAACGTAAATATGTTGGGGGAGAAAATTGATAAACCTGGGTTGTGGTTTGGCAGATTATGGCCACAGTTCAGCTATTTTGCCCATCTTATTCTTGAGTGAGAAGTTGTAAGAAGTAGAGATGAATTTTAATGAACCAATAATTCAACTAGTTCAGCCAAATGGAACTTCCAGAACTGGGTATTTACTTCCTTTTATTAGAGTGCACTAAGCATCCTTACATTGTGCCACACTCCAATCCTCAACAGGCCCAGGTTCCTTTCCACTGCCTCACAAATAAATTCCTGATTGATCTCCTTTTCCCAATAATCCTGTACCAGCAAGGGAAGGAAACATCAGAAGATGTATGAGGTGCTCATCTTTTATTTCCTTATTTACTCCTAGAACCCAGTCTAAGAAGGGAGCATCCTACATTTCTTAAATGCCTTTTCTGTTTTAAGAGGATGAGTATAGTTTTATGATGTTCTGACTTCAGAACATCATTCTTCGGGGCACTCTATAATAGACTAATGATTAAGGTAGTCAGCTCTGACATAGTTGGTCATGTGCTTCAAGTCCCAACCCGCTGGCTTGAAAAAACACACCTGGGTGCATGTGTCCAATCCCAAAAGGATGGAGAAATGGAGGAGAGGGGATTACACCATGACCATACCTTATCAAGGGCTATTTTCTCCTTCTCCCTCTCTTTCTGTCACTCTATCTGTTTCTGGTGAAAGCATATGTGCCCCCTACTCCTCAGCAAATACAAAAGTCATTATCTGGAGAGGATTTTTTTTTTCTACATATGTCTTATTTATTTCTCTCATCTTGTTATTTTTAATTTAAATTTATTTTAGACTTTCAATCACATATGCCACTTAGCTTGTAAAGTGAATATTCCAACATGTATACATTTCTCACCAGTCCAGTAGAGAATATTATACACATTATCTCACAGACAATAACCCATTTCTTTGTCCCATAAATGCCTTGCCTCTCTATTTTTCTCATTAATGTCTTTCTTCAGACACTCCTCCTTTGCCCACCGTCTTTCCACACTGTATCTAGTATCTATAACCATTTTCTATGTTTCTATATCCTTTAGTCATTCAGTTTCGGCCTTAGAGTGTGGACAGTCAGTTTATATTAAGTGTCTCTCTTTCATAGCCTGGCTTGCCTCACTCAGCAGTAAATCTTCCATATTCATCCACTTTCTGTCAAATGCCAGGGTCTTGCTGTTTTTTATGGCTGAGTAGCACTCCACAGGGTATATGTGCCACAGTTTTTCAATCCACTCCTCTGTTCATGGGCATCTGGTTTGATTCCATGTCTTAGCAGTTGTGAATAATTCTGCAATAAACATTGATGTGCAAGCACTTTTCCAATTAAGAATTCTTCTATCCTTTGGGTAGATACCAAGGAGTGGGATTGCTAGATTATATGGTAGTTCTATTTGTAGATCTTTCAGAAATCTCCATATTGTTCTCCACAGTGGCTGGATCAATTTACATTCCCACCAGCATTGTAGGAGACTTCCCCTTTCACCACACCCTGCCAGCACTTATTTTTTTTTTCTTTTATCCTAATCATTCTGACTGAGGTTAGGTGGTATCTCATTGGGGTTTTGATCTGCATCTACCTTATAATGAGGGATGTTGAGAATTTTTTCATATGGCTTTTGGGTATTCGTATGTCTTCCTCAGAGAATTTTTTTTTCTCAACTCAATCTCCCATCTTATAATTGGGTTGATCATCTATTCTTGGGACAGCTGTTTGAGTTCCCTGTGTATTCTGGTTATCAGTCCCTTATCTGATGCATAGTTTACAAAAACATTTTCCCATTCTGAGGACTGATGATTCACACTAATTACTTTAAACTTTTTGTCTTTAAACTTTTTAATGCAGAAACTTTTTAATCTGATGTAATCCCACTTGTCTATTTTTTGGGATTATTGACTGTGCTTTGGGGGTCTTATTTAAGAAGGCTTTACCTACCCCCAATGTCTCCCAGAGTCCAGTTTCCCCAGTGTTTTCCAGCAGTAATTATCTGGAGAGTATTATCATGCACATAAAACTTGGATTTCAAATTCTTACAGCACAAAAGCTTAAATTTCCTTAAGACAAAGCTACAAGAAGATTCAGAAAACATTTGAATCTGAAAATTAAGGCTCAAAACAGCTACAAAAAGGCAGAGAAAAGGAGTTTATGGCTATTTTATATCATATATAAAAGATATAAGTACTAAAGAGAGTACTGAATCTCAGTTGGAGTTGTCATTTAAAAAAAATTAACCTTGATTATTTTATTTAATCTTAGGTTTCCTTGCCTGTGAAATAGAAAGGATGCCTGTTCTACCAGCTCATGGCATAGTTGTGAGGATAGCATACTAGTTTGGAAATAGTCTTATAATTGTTAAACATATACATATATGAATTTATATAAAATAACTTTCTTTGTTTCCATTTAAAATAAATATAATATGAAAATTCTTGAGTGTTATAGATCTTTTGAGATTTTGGTCTTAAGGTGTTTGGTCTTTGACACCTCTAAGGTGTATGGAAAGCTATGGGAATATGTAGGGAAGACAGAATATTTTGAAATGCTCTAATTATCCATATTCTGTATGGATAAAAGTTTGATTTTTCTATAAAACTTTAAGTGAAAATGGTCAAATTTTACTTATGTGCTTATTTCTTTTTTTGAGAGGTTTTTGCTATAGGGTGTGCACGCTCACCAGAAAAACAGAGAGAAAGAGAGAAACAGAGATATGGAAAGTGAGAAATCACCCCCCTGGGGCGGGGGGTGGCCATGCTGCAATCCCTTCTCCTCCATTCTGCTCTGGGGATCTTGGGCACAGATGCACACACACCCCGCATGAGTTTAAGCCACCGGGTCTGGGACTGGAACCACGGTCGACTATGTGGGAGTCTAGTGACATAGCCATTACGCCAGCTGTTGGGTACTTGGATAATTCTATACCAAAGAAAAATTGAGTGCTCTTTTTCCCTATGAAATGCAGTTCTGAATTATTTCAGGGGCAATGTGGAACAAAGACTAGATTCTGGAAGTGATCCGGATTGTTGAGTGAATAGTAAAGTGCTTTTCCTTATCTGAATAGTTGAAGTATCTTAGTGCCTTGGTACCTTTGGCAGTCTTCTTTATGCAAACCCGATGGTCAGTTTCTCTTTATAGAGGTTTCTATTCTCTAAGGACTCAAAAATGCTCTTACTGCTTTCATTGAAGATTTTAACTCAGTTTTTGTACATTCTATCTTAGAAACTGCTATTTTTTGGACCAGCAGATGGTATAATGGTTATGTCATTAGACTCCAGTTGTAATGGTTACATCACTGGACCAAGGTTTGAGTCCTAGACCCAGTGGCTTAAAACTCACACCAGGCGCATGTGTGTGTGTGCCCAAAATCCCAAGAGGAGACTGGAAGAGAAGGGATTGCGGCATGGCCATCTCCCCTGGGAGGTGATTTCTCACTTTCTGTTTCTGTCTCTCTGGCAAGTGCATATGCTCTATAGCAAAAACTTCTCTAAAAAAAAGTAATAAGAGACTATTTTCCCCAAATTTTCTATTTTTATTAACTTGAGGGGGTATCCATGTGTTTCAATGCACATCTCTATAACTTTTGGATCATGAGGTGATGACAACTTTAGGTACATTCTTTTTGATTAGAAGAGTGCCAGTGATCTGTTACTCTGTCTTCAGAACTTAATTTTATGGTAGAATTAGTAAGTAGGAACTGAATGTTCTTTTTCTTTAGATATCTACCACACAAGTATGATGCAGATTCTGGCATAAGGCTAAATATAAGTATTATTGAATCCAATCAGAATAGGGTTTAGCTATTATAGATTGTCCACATCTATGAATGTATTTGCATATAAATGATTTTCAACAGAACTTTGATTGTTCTATGTAATTTTCCCAATTAACTTGCTTTAAATTTCAATTGTTTCTTGTTTCAGCACTCCTGAGGGCTTTGTGTATGTGTATGTATTTGTAGGTGCCCTTTGAAAGAAATATCATTCAGCTCTATCTTCCAATATAAAAACAGGAATGTAATATTTTCGATTAAAAATAATTTGAGTTAGAGCCATACTTTTTTTGCAGATGGATAATGATGTCACTTTCAAAAGACTATGCTATTGTACCTCTAAGGAAGAAGCAATGTCTTCAGGGAGAAGTTTTGGGTAGTGTCATCAGCCATTTACATTATTAGGTGTTTTTGTAATGTCTATCATTGCATCTGCTTGTCTACATGTAGATTTCCTAATGCATAGTTGTGTTTCTATGGTGGTCCTTTTGTTTTGAGATTGCAAGCTTTCTTTGTGAGTATACTCTCCCTACCTGCTTCCTTTTATCTCTGTGACTGATAAGGTGTGCTACTTTTTTACCCCTAAGACCATTAGAAATAAATGATGTAATTCACATTAATGAATTTCTTATGGGAATACACTAGCTTAGCAACACTCCAAAGGAAGCGAGTTGTGTATGTAATTGAATCTGATAAAGAATCTGCAAAATACACTTGCTAAATGAGTTCCCTATTTTTTATTTATTTCCTGCTTCTTTACAAACATGTCTGTTGCAACTTAAAATAAAGGACACACGGGCTGGTTCCAAAGCAGTGGTTAAAGTGCTATGCATGAAAAGCTGGTCTGGATCAAACCCTAGGCCGACAGCTAGAAAATCATGTCAGGCACCTATGCATGCCCCAAATCCTGACAAGATGAGGAAATGAAGAAAAACAGGATTATGTATGACCAATCTCTGCCTTTGTCTTTGACTCTGCCTCTCTCTCTCTTTCTCACAAATGCATGCATCCTTTGGCAATTAAAAAAAAAATGACACAAAATTAAAGAAGATAAAACAATGTTTAAATAATAAGCCAAGATTGGGACCAGCTAATGGTGTAATGGTTATGTCACTGGACTCTCACGTAATCAACCAATGGTTCGAATCCTGAATCTAGCAGCTTAAAACTCACACTAGGCATTTGTGCGTGCATGCCCAAAAATCCTGAGAGTAGAATGGAGGAGAAGGATTGCAGTGTGGCCAGCCCCCTTAGGAGGTGATTTCCTCACTTTCTGTCTCTCTGGTGAGCGTACACACTCTATAGTAAAAATCTCTCTAATAAAATAAAATAATAAACCAAGATTATTTCTTCTTCCTAAATAACATAGGTATGTTCTAGAAAAAGAGTTTGAATACAATACATCTAAACTAAAATATGAACATACTAATCTCTGAATCATAAGAATGTTGACTATTTTTCTTCTCCATAATTTATGCATTGAATCTTTGATTCTACTTAAATGTACTATATTCATGCTGGGAAAACATTTTGTATGCTGTAAAGAAGTACAGTGATTAAATGCACTAAAAAATTTAATAACAAGAAAATAATCAATAGCTTGTACTCTAAACTTTTATGGTAAAGATAATATTGTAAAAAATATTTTTTTATTTAAAATTTCAATAATTTGTAAGCCTGCTATGGTTGTGCAACAGTGGTGCCATGCTCTGCAAAGTTGGAGGACATAGGGAAGATGGGGATTTGGTTCCTGGGTCTACCTGGACATGCCAAGTGTGTGTGTAGATGCCCTTGATTCTGGCTGGCTGCCTGGGCTGGAAGGAAGATTGTGACATGAAGCCCTATTTGGGGTTGCTTGTCTTTCTTTCTCTGTCTCTTTCTTTCATGAAAGAACTAAATAAACTTAAAAAGAATGATATGAAAAAATAAAGCGGGAACCAGCAGTTAGCGTAATGGCTATGTTGCTGGACTCCCACGTAGTCGACCGCGGTTCGCTTCCAGGACCCGGTGGCTTAAAACTCACGCCGGGCGCGTGTGCGTGCGTGCCCAAGATCCTGAGAGGAGAATGGAGAAGGGATTGCGGCATGACCATCCCCTCTGGGGGGTGATTTCTTGCTTTCTATGTCTCTCTCTGTCTGTCTGGCGAGCACATGCGCCCTATGGCGAAAAAACCTCTCCAAAAAAAAAAAACAAAACATATGTCATGCTGCCCCTGTTATTTCTTTATTTCTCATGCTTTTTAATTTTCATTCTCAGGACAAAATATTCATACTTGTCTCCATAATAGAGGATCATATAGCAAATAGAGATACCATAATGAATAAATTATTAATTTTCACTACATATCTTATCCATTAGCTTTTTGGTTAAATAATTCTCCAAGTGCCTACTACATATAAAGCGATGGGCAATAATTAAATAATACTGAATACATGCGAGATAAAAGTTATGTTGATATGGATCCTAGAAAGGAAAGGCTGCTTAATTTTCTTTGCTTGATAGTGATACTCTCTTAAGCCTTAAGACAGCAATGAAATCTCCTATTCTCTTCATTGAAGAGAGCTTTCCAGAAAAAGAACCAGCACAGCAGCAGCAGCACTGAGCGCTAGAATTAGACTCCCAATAGTGTCACTTAACCTGACTCAGGATGTGCTCAGAACCCACACACTGCTGGACCTTTCAGTTGCTGACTTCATACATTTTCAATTAGGATTGTCACTATAATAATATGAAGGATTTTGTTTTATTCCGATCCTTTTTATTTTAAAAATTATTGACTGGTACATGGACCTTATGGTCAGCATGTTAATTTTCTAGGACTGCTGAAACAAAGTGCCATAAACTGGGGAGGGGGCCTAAACAACAGAAGTGTATTGTTTCACAATTCTGGAGACTGCAAGTAGAAGATTAAAGCATCGGCAGGATTGGTGGTTCATTTGGAGGGCTGTGAGAACAAATCTACTCATTGCCTCTTGCCTAATTTCTGGTGGTTTGCTGGTAATCTTTTGCATTCCTTGGCTGGTAGAAGCATTACTCTAATCTCAGCCTTATCTTACCTGTTATTCTTTCTTTATGTGGGTCTCTTTCCAGAGTTCCTTTAAAAATGACACACACACATACACACACACACATATAGGCACTACTTATATTGTTATATTGGTTTAGGGCCTTTGCTAATGACCTCATTTTAACTTGATTATCTCTGTCTAAAGACTGTCTCTAAATAAAGGCACTTTCTGAGTTACTGGAGGGTTAGGAGTTCATGAATTTGGGGTGACATGATTCAACATATAATAGCTTCTAACTTGATTCCTCACTTGGATGAGGCCTATAACACTTCTTTTTTAGGGGGAAGTTTTTGCCATAGGGCATGTGCGCTCACCAAAAAGAGAGAGACAGAAAGCACGAAATTCCCCCCCCCACCCCCCAGGGAGGATGGACATGCAGCAATCCCTTCTCTTCCATCCTCCTCTTGGGATTTTTTGCACACATGCACATGCGGCCGGCGTGAGTTTAAGCCACCAGGTCTGGGACTTGAATCATGGTTAACTACGTGGGAGTCCAGCGACATAGCCATTATGCTAACTGCTGGTCCCAAGCCCTGTGACACTTCTAGCCTTCAAAGAAGTAAAGTGCATGGGCTAACCAGGTGTTTTGGTGTTATTATTGCTGGGTCCCACATGGCCAACTCCACCATTTGAATCCCAGACCCAGAGACTTGAAAAACACTCTAAGAATGTGTGTGCTCAAAGTCCCAAAAGAAGGGATTTTGGTGTGGCCATACCCTCTGTGGGGTGGTTTCTTACTTTCCGCTCTCTCTCTTTTTCTGTCTTCCTCTATCTAGTGAACATCAGCACCCTATTGATAAAAACAAAAACAAAAACCAAAAAACCTGAATATAGAAGTAAAGTCCAGAATCCAGAATTAATATTTCAACATCCAGATCTAAGACAATTTCCTTTTACTGACAGATATTTAAGAGTGACTCATTCTGTCATGTTGAAGATTCTCTTTGGTTTTTATTTTGCCTTTTCTGCTTCTCATTGCTATCTTGGTTCTTCTCAGTCCTGTATCTCCTGTCACTGAGATTTGGTTCTCCTGGCATGATCAGTTGCTGGTAGATGTGTTGCCTTCATAAGTTTTGGGTCCCATTTGGTGAGTCTTAGCACTTGACCTCCTGGGACAGTTTGGGGCCCAGCAACTGCCTTCGTATCACATGAACATGGACTTTCTAAGAAATCAGTCTTCCATGACACAGAATATTGTTTCAAATTCTAATTCCCTCTTTCATGCAACCACTTTCTGGTAAGCAGGGCTAGTTTGACCACCATTTATATTTCTATGATGTCTTTGTACCAAATTTCTAAATATTCTCTCTGTACATTTTGGTCAAAAATAGCTTTATACTTCCTTTCTGCTCCAAAAAACTGCTCTCCAAGCAACTGAGGCTACTACTATTTATGGGCAGCACTAGCAATTTCACTGCCTTCTACACTGACAATTTCTCAAGCACATGCCTAGGAAAACTGTAGTCGCTCAATTGGCATTCACATCCTGGTTATAGGAACCAACACATATTTTCTTGGTGAGACAAACAATACATTCATTCCTTCAGTGTTTTACTTTAAATTTATCATCTTGCTAAAGCTCATACATACTAACCCTATGTACACATAATCAACCAATCCCTTTAATAACAGTAATAGCATAGATAGTTTGCCAAGTATATGTCAGAGATTCTGCAAAACACTTTATAGATACTACATTTTTAGTCTATAGAAAGTCCTCATGAAGGATGTGCTATTCCTAATGTTTTGAAAGGGGAATAACTAACATTAATTGAAGGTTTACTATAAAGGAGGCATAAATCTATATATTTACTACATATTAACTAATTTAAACCTTACAAAAAATTAATGAGGTAAGCATTTTTTTATGTCAGTTAGGGTCTTTCTATGAAGAGGATGGCCATAGAGAGGATGGCAGAGACTGCAAGAAAGAACCAGTACTGAGACAACTGCACCAGCAATTTTGTAAGGTTTTTCATCCTGAGAGCCAAGGAAACTGGGGAAGGATGATAGGCGAGGGAGCAAGGAGAGAATTGGGACCTCAGTGGGAGCTGACATCATTATGTTGGGGTTGCTTGGCACAGAAGGGATGAAGATAGTATATTTTTTAAAGTTTATTTATTTATTTTAATTTTTGACCAGAGTGGGACAGAATGTGTGTTTGTGTGTGTGTGTGTGTGTTTAGAATTAAGTTTGTAAAATTGCTCCTGTGTTTCCTTATTAACATTTGGAGTTGAAAACTTTATCTTGTAATTATTATAGTAAATAGTTTTTAGCAGTTGACTTAAAGAATAAAATAATTAAATATGTAGTTTTGTTTTTCAATTTTATATTTACTTTAATGTAAATATTTGATATATGAATTACAAAATTCTAATAAAACCTTATGCCTTTTCATTACATCTAATTTGAGCTCTCTACTTTGTTATAGAATGCTTCTTAAAAATACTATAATGAAAAATATTTTAAAAATATAGATTTGTATGTCAAATTATACTGCAAAAATCCATTTATTTGTCACTTTTTAAAATCTCTAATTGCATGACTAAATGAACCCTCCCCCCCAAAAAAAATATCTGGTACCTTTGTCCAAACTTTGATCTATTAAAGCTGCCATTCATTCATGTTATAAAGCATTCTTAAGAAGATAGTTGAAATTCTATGCACTTTATATTTCTATGGTGTCTTTGTACCATATTTCTAAATATTCAACATTAAATTGGTACTTTTTAAAACCTTAAAAAAAACAAATAAGACAGATTCTTGAGGTTGGGGTCATTATTTCCACTTACATCCTACTTACTAGAACTTAGCCTTGATGCAAACCAGTCTGGGGAATTTAAATTACATTGTTAATTCTGGATAGTCATGTACCCAAAAAAATCTGAAATAAAGGATGTTGGGAGAAAAAGAGGAGTTCTAACAACCTGTTTATACAAGGAAGCTGAACATAAGGTATGGAAGAATTTGGCCCTGGTCACCTTTATTACTTAGGAGTCTATTAAATCATTCCCTTTTATAAAAAAAAAATTCTTCTTTAAAGAAAAGCAGTTTTAATATATTTTACAATGATTTCAGGTTAAAAACAAACAACTCTGCTGTCTTCATGTGCTTTGAGAAAAATAAGTGGAAATTGGTGTTGAAATTTAATTTCTGTCTACCAAACTATGCTGGTCAAGTAGATCTTTCTTTAAGGATTAGAAGTAAATGTCTTCTGTGAAAAGGTATTTAGGATTCCTGTTAGTCATGGTACATGAGTAATTTAGGAAGATGAGGTTTGGATATAGTGTCAATATCTTCTTAACAAACATCACAAGGCTTATATAAGCTCATGTGTTGGTTAAGTTAAAGTCTTAGAATTCAGATTATCTGGGTTCAGTTTCTAACTCTTCCCAAGGTCACTCTTAGCCAGTTAAAAATTGAGAGCCACTGGCCTCGATCAAGTTACTTGACCTTCCAGAACATCAGTTCCATCCTCTGTCAGAAACAATAACGGTAACTATCTTTTAGAATTGTTCAGAGAATTACACCACAGAACATGCATAAAGCCTTTAACACAGGCTTAGAAAAGAGTAAAGGCACAATGATTTGTAGTAGCTTGTATGTTCATGACAATTAGCTGTCTTTTGTCTGTTCTTTTTAAGAAAGGGAAGTATGTGTTCAGGAAACAGTGAAATGTAATTGTTACAGACTCAGCACTGCATTGCTCAGACTCAAACCCAGTTCTGCTCAGAACATGGCCAGTTAATATCCCTCTTTGTTCCTGTTTCCTCATCTATAGAGTGGGAAGAATAACAAAAGTCCCTATAGCATAAAGTTGCTAGGAAAGATAGTTGGAATAGTTTCTATTGCTAAGTTTTGAAGTTTGGATTAGCTACAATTATTAATAAGCAATTGTGTTTGAAGAAGTATGTGTTGTGTTATAGCCTAGTCCATTATTGTTCTTATGGTGAATTAGTTTTTTCTTTCTTCTAGTACTTATTTCAATAACGCTATTTTGTTCAATGCCTTTAGAAAAACTCTTCCCTGCCCTTCCTCATATGCAAATATCCTTCCTGTACTTGTTTATTTTTGATTAGTTCCTAAGCACCACTCCCAGGTGAGTTACAGCTCAGGAAGGATAAACTAAAGAAGAGACTTTACATAATTACAAGTAAAAATGCATGTCTGTGCTCATATTAAGGGCTCAGAATAATCCTTTAAACCATCCCCTCCTTTTTTTAAAAAAAAAATCTACTTAATTTCTTTTCACAGGTAATGGTACTTGTGTATGGATATGAGCTCCTAGTGCTGAAAAAAAATAAGGGTTTATACCTATATAAAATACTTTCTGGAACTCTGAAAACCAATTTAGCATTTCATGTCACTTTCAAAGTTTCTCTCACTTCAACAAGAGCCACTCATGTTGTCTGGGACATTTGGTAATTGTGTTTCTCAAGGAATATGTGACACATTGTGATGTAGTGTAAAAGGATTTCAGAGTTATCCATTCCCAGACCCTTCATAATCTGCTAAAAATATATTTCAGTGTCCCCTGACTGTGCCTCAGGAGGCCCTCCAACCTCATATTTCTTAATCCGATCTTATTTTCTGGTCATCAATTTGATTTCTCAGCAACTGGCAGCACTTGGTCTTCTTTGAATAGCCTCATGTCTATAAATCTTTATCTCTATTTTTTCAATTTTTCTCCTGGTCTCTGTTGATCTTAACCCCTAAATTTTATCACTTGTAGCCTGAATTACAGGTGACCTTTCCATTGCTATCGGTCAAGTTTCCACTTAATAAGGCTAGAATGGCCCTTGTCATTTAAAAAAAAGAGTAATGAGCAGTCCTGAATGAAAAGTCAGGAATAAAAATGCTCAGGGAGACAGATGAAGCAAGAGAGAGGGGGAAGAGAGAGAGAGAAAAAAGAGGCAAACAAACAAAACAAAACAGCGCTGAAAATGCTGGGGATTCACTGCCTCTATGTTTTTCCCTTTTGTTTCATTCCATTCCTACTTCATTCCCCATCTTACAGGAATGATTGTTCTTCATTTCTGGAAAATAGTCAGACAATTAGAATCTCACAAGGAGCAACTGTGAATGAATTGAATACTTTATATTTTGAATTAAGTATTGTTTGAGAGGTGCGAAATACCACATTTTACAACTGGCCTACATGTACCTTTCTATAGTAAGGAAAAGTAAATCACTTAAAATTGTGTGGGCTAGCTCAGTGGTGCAGATGTAGAGCCTGCTCAGGCAAGAATAGATCCATATGGAAAATCAAGGAATTTTTCTCTGGTCAACCTTTCTCACCACATGAACTCAAAATCTTAGCTGACTCTGAAATCTAGGGATAGGGCCTATGTCCTGGCTGGGAAGACTAGGGAAGAGGGGAAGGAGGCATGTGTCATGGCATGAGACCCTACTGAGAATGCTTTTCTCTCTCTCTCTCTGTGTCTCCCACTTCCATGAAAGGAATAAAAACTTTTAAAACATTTTTACATTTTCTATGTAATTTTTTAGATAGTTATAGAAAGAATTTATATTTAAAAGTGTTTCGAAAAGGATGACTATTTCTTATTCTAAACATTTCCTGTCTAGTCCCTTTCAACCTTCTTTAAACACAACAAATTTCATTATGATGCTAGGCAGCACCTGATAAACATCCATTGTATCAAACTAAGATTTTCTTTTTAAGTGTTCATGTTCTCTCCTCCTGATTCTCTGATAAATACGTCAGATTTGCATTTTTTTGTTCTACATGCATGTTACAGGCATTTCAGTGAGTCTATGGTAACTAATACAAGAATAAATCAGAGTCCATTGTCAGAGAATTTGAGCTCAAAGGATGTAGACCTGCTGCTAAAAGAAATTTCACCTGGAGATGACAATACTTCAACTGGCTTCTTTAGCAGTGCTTGTAATTGCCTAATATAAGAAGCAATAACCTACTAGAAGTGTTAGGAGAAAATCATGATTCAGAATATTTTAGCAATGTGAAACAAAATAATAAAATAATGACAACCAATACAATTTGGAAAGAAAATAGATTTTTGCCTGTGTGTAAAGTCAAATAGAATAGGCAATGGAATCATATGCATTCAAAGAGCCTTTATTTGAATTTTTATTTTACTGGTTATTTTAGATGGGAAGGTTGATGGTTGACTTTGCAAATATTTAATGAAGTGATAAATAAACAAGAGTAGTACATAGTATAATGTATGTGTAATAGTCCCAACAATAATCCTGTCTTTCCCCTCTCCTTGTCATTGCTAGATTGCCTCTCTTGAGCAGTTTGGAAATGAACTTATTCCATGATTCTATTCAGTGACCATTCCATTTATTGAGCAATTTCTATGATTCTGGATGTAGTTAGGCCTTTTAGATTAATACAAATACATTTCAAAACTTTTTTAAAAAGAGGTATTTGCCTTAGGGTATATGTGCTTGTGCAAGAGAGAGAGCGAGACAGAGACAGTGAGAGGGAAAGTGAAAAATCACCCTGGGGGTGGGGGTGTGGCTGCCCTGTTGCAATCCCTTCTTCATTCTCCTCCCAGGATCTTTGGCATGCACACACATATGCCCAGTGTGAGTTTCAAACCACCAGGCCCAGCACTTAAACTACAGTCAGCTATATGGGAGTCCAAGGACATAATTGCTACGCCAGCTGCTGACCTTAAAAAAAAACCCTTTTTAACATGAGTATCAATTTATAGTAGCTATGGAGGAAAATTACTTACATTCATAAAACTATTACATAATCCAATATCTCTCACTATGTTAGAACAGCAGAAACACTGCAAACAAATTCTGGTTGCACTCCCAAAAATTCCAGCAAAGACCAAATAACCTTGGACATCCACCCTCGTGAAGTAGTAACAGATATTCCAATCACCCCTGGATTGACGTCAAGGGAAGTGAAGTAGGGAGCCAGAACTTTAATTTATGCCAGTTGATGATACACCCCCCAAAACCTTGGATGTCAGTAATCATGTAGTAACCATAAACTTACATCTCCATCCAGCCATAATAAGATGCCCACTACCTTACTGGTGGAAGTGGGGGTTGGTGTTAAGAGGTCTAGTAGATGTTCTTAAGTTCAACTATTTGTCCTTCTTTGAAATGCTATGGGATGCCTCTTTTTTGAAGTTGCCTTTCTTACCTTCACATCTGGTCCTGTAAGCTTCTAGGTCTATACCTTTTGGTTTCTTTGTAGGCTAGACTGTGGTTTGCCAAGTAGCATACAACATTGATATTGAATTTACATAAGTATAACAGTATATATTTTCTGTCTTTACTGCCTGTGATGGCTAATTTAGTATCAGCTTGACTGAGCTAAGGGATGCCCAGATAGCTGGTAAAACATTATTTCTATGTGTGTCTATGAGGGCATTTTTGTAAGAGACAAAGGTTTTGAATTGCTAGACTGAGTAAAGATTCATCCTCATCAAAGTGGGCAGGCATCATCTAAGTTGTTGAAGGCACAAATAGTACAAAAACAAAGAAGGGTGAATTATTTTTCTTTCCTTTTGAACTGGGATATGCATATTCTTAACTGCTTTCCCTAGGACATTGGGGTGCCTTCAGACTCTTGGACTCACATCCTTTTTCTTTTCATTACCCCAACTCCACTTCCACCTCCTTCTAAGGCCTCAGGCTGGGAGTTGGAATTATTGGGTTGTCTGAAAAGTTATGATGTATTTTTGCATAGAAAAATATGGAAAAAATACATCATGACTTTTCCAATTACCTAATACATCATTGACTTTCCTGACTCTCCAGCTTGCAAATGTGATATCGTAGGAATTCTCAGCCTCCAAATTGTGTGAGTCAATTCTCATAATAAAATGTGTGTGTGTGTGTGTGTGTGTGTGTGTGTGTGTGTGTGTATGGTTCAAAATGTTTGTGTAAAAGTTCAATTAAAGAGTAAAAATATATAAGCTTTCTCAGGATTGACACTCTCAAGGTCAAGGTACTTTTGTAAGTGATGATAGCATGATAGCAGCCACTTAATCTATCCTTAAGGAACTGAGAGTGCTGGGGATTTAACCATGTCAATGCAATATTTTTTACATTATTAACTGAAGAAAAGTGGGTGCTCTTTAAAGATTTTTCTGAGAGCAGGAAACCAAAAAATGTCAGAGCTCAATCAAGACTGTGAAGTGGATGCATAATGATAATGATTTCCCATTGAAACTCTCCCACAGTTGCCCTTGTCTGATGAGAGAGATGAACCAGAGCTTTGTCACTGTGAAGAAGGATTCTCTGAACAAGATTTTCTGGGAGTTTTCCTGCTAAAGCTTTGGTTAACTTTCTTAGAACATTTTTTTAAAGAGATAAATCACTCTTCATTTCCCCCCCTCCCCTGCCCCAGGGAAGATGGCCACGCAGAAATCTCTTCTCTTCCATTTACCTTTTGGGATCTTGGGCATGCCCAGCATGAGTTTTAAGCCACTAGATCTGGCACCCAAACTGTGGTTGGTAATGTGGGAGTCGAGCGCCATTACACCATCTGCTGGTCCCAAACACTTTCATAATAAACAGATATTATTCTTCAGCCCTCTAGGAAGTCAATAAGCAAAATGTTCTGAGCATCCCAAAGCATTGTTGCCATGATTTTTATTCTTGGCTCATCTGCTTTTGCTTTGAGTAGACCACTTGCACCTTTTGGTAGCCATTGGTATGTCTTCAGGATTGTAATGGTAAAGCCATGTGTCATCTCCTATTATAACTATTATTTTTAAGAGTTATTTACTTAATTTTATTAATTATTATTATTATTATTATTATTTGATCAGAGGAAGACAGAAAGAGAGGGAA
>NW_006208436.1:353208-356040 GCF_000334495.1 Tupaia belangeri chinensis
TCTGGTATTTGAACTGTGGTCAGCCATATGTGAGTCCTGTACCTTAACCATCATGCCACCTGCTGGCCCCACCTGTTATATTTATTTTAAGAAATGCTTCAAGATCCTTATCTAAATTTGAACTGAGAGTGCTGATCTTGTCTGCCTCTTATCTGGGCACAAAAGTTTTGGCATCCACTTAACAGCAAGTTTTCTCAACTTTAATTTTTAGTCAGAATTGTGTAAGCTAAACTGATTGAGATCTCTATGATGTTGGTTATTATTTCTGTTAATAATCTTCAATTAAGGGATGAATAAGATACTTTTTTTTCTGTAAATTTATAGTGATGGTCTGCCTTTGTGGGTATCATCACCATCATCTTGTTTCTTCCTAAAATGCCTTATCTATTGTAAATTGCTGCCTTTGGGGGAGGCATTGTATCCATAAACTTTTTGTAAAGCATCAATGGTTTCAGCATGCTTCCATCCACATTTCACCATAAATTCAATGTTGGTTCTTAAATCTGTTTGAGCAGAATTTATGTTTCTCTGCTATACAATACAATATCTTATCCTTCTTAATGCCTTAAACTAAATCTTGTTCAGACATTTATTGCAAATTAGTATGAGATTATCTTGGTGTAAAACATTTTGAAATCCATGCAGTTTTTTTTTTCATAATATGGATCTCCTATACATTATTTAAAGACCCCTGATGACTCACACACAAATGTAAACACATGGCTCTTATAACACTTCAAATTATGATTTTTAAAAATTTACTTTATAATGAGTTTATTAGAAAGCAGCTACATCATAAGTAGAGGAATGTCTTATGATTTATGATAGAGTTGTGGCTTTTAGTGAATACTAACTGCTTTTGTGCCATCCTCAAGTCAAAAACTTGTAAGTTAATGACCCAGTCTAAGTGGCACCATCCATGGTATACTGGATTACAGTGCTGGAGGCTTCATGGCTGATAGCAGGTTCAGACCTTCAGGTTGGCCTGGAAGCCTATCTAGTAGGTGAGTTGTAAATGTTCAATGTCCTGATGAGCTGTAGGGCTGGAGAGAGGGGATCACTGCATGACAAGACCCTGTCGAAGATGCTTCCCTGTCTCTTCCTTCATCTCTGTTTCTCATAAATGCACATATAAACTCTATAATAAATTTTTAATTAAAAAAAACTGTAAATTAAACCATGGTTAAGTGAGTCTCTGCTGTGTCATAAGCATTACACACATTTTGTCTCATAATATTTTTGACTGACAATGATGGGTTTATCAGATGTAACCCTACTCTAAGCCAAAGGATGAATATATAAATAAGGAGCATTGTGACTAATACACTGCGCAGTGTCAAGTAGATTTAAGAAAGTTTGAGACTTTGTAAAAGTACTTTACAGGTTAATCTATATGGCTGACAATAGTATTTCACTGTTATGAAAATGGATCTTCTCAATTATTGGCTGTATCTTACTCAATGTGAGTATGAAATGTTGCAATTTCGAAGTAATTGGGGAAAAACTTGAGAAAACCCACATACTAAAGAAGGTCGAGCAAAAAAGCTTAAAGGAAGCTGGATATGGATGGCTCTATGAGACAAATCATGGTTTGCCAACTTCTTACTTACAGGAAGAAAATAAACAACTTTGTAATTTAAGCCACTGCATGTTGGGTTATCTATTATTTGTAAAAATGCAATTTTAGTTAATACACTTGCCATTCTATGTCTCATGCTTTTGCAGAAGTATGACTGTTCAGAGTTCTTCCCTCTTTCAGCTGTTAAATTTAGGCAGTAAATTAGATTTGAAACTGTAATGTAGGTATTTAGATATTCAAATGAACAGAAAGAACAAGCATTCTAGTGTGACCATCATTTTCCACACATGGACTAACATGGAGTTCAGTTAGGTTAGAAGTTAGAAGTTAGTCTTGAGTCTATTTCAGAAGAGTGACGTGACTGCATGTAAGACTGCCATTGTGAAAGAAGCAATTCCATGGTAGCCTAGGCTTGCATCTTTTGATGTCAGAGTGACAGAAGAATTTATCGTCTGTCAATCTGAACAAAACCTAGGTGGTCAAGGAGGAAGATATTATATGACATGTCTTGCTTTGATTCTCAACCTCCCACTCACAAAAGAATGAGGAGATTTAGGGTTTCTTGAGGTTGAAATATAGATAAAGAGTTCTTGTGAGAGTGTCCATAGGATTAGAGAACTAAGAAACCTTGGAAATTAAAATAAAATGAAATAAATAATAATAGTAAAATAACCTATCATTTATTTTATTATAAGCTTTAAATCTTGATTTTTTTTAATAGATTTCATAGACCTAACTCCTTAGGAAATTTCTAATCCTTAATAAAAATCCCAAGAAAATGAACTGAGTAACAACATATTGCTTCATGTTTTGTACGTTTTCTTCACAGAAGTCTCTGGGCACCTCATTTGTTAGATAGCACTAGGTCCAATAATCTTCACACTCTTTAATGCTATGTGTTCATTTTTTTCCCATGGCACTTATTATGCTATCAAATTATTAAATATATTTTCATACTTGTCGAATGCTTGTTTCTGACAACTGGAACACTAATTTTATGAGAACAGATATTACATATAATTTGTTCATCCCTGATGCATAGTAGATTCAAGCTGCATTTGTTGAATAAAGGAATGATTTAGTAAGCATGCACAAATGAAAGTCAGGATTCATAACTTACTATTAATTTCAAGAATAAATGTATAGTTTCAGATTTACTGTGAAATGACTTGAAAAATTGCTTGAGATCCTGACCTACCTGGTATTATAAAAGCTCCTAGAATCATACTGCCATAAGAAATGGAATTTTCCTG
>NW_006208436.1:356349-359260 GCF_000334495.1 Tupaia belangeri chinensis
CTGAGTGACCACTAAAATCTTTGAATATGTTTTTTTCTAGATTTTTAAATGTTTTAATAGTACTTTCAGTTCTATGTAGTTAAAAAAATTATTGAGTTACCTGGATTTAGTGAAGAAAAGAATGTTGTTACAATGGCTAAAAATATCTCAGCTGAAAAGCTACATACATAAAGAGACTAAAAGAAACAAGTGACAGTGTGGCAGAAAACACTGGTTCCCTGTATTTTTTTTTTCCTCTAAGAACCACTTGAAACCATGAATTCATTCTTTGAATAGTTGTCTTCAAATCCACCATTCAACTCCTTAGTAAAATAGTTTCAGTTTTATTTAAAAACCCATGGTATTTCTGACAAGTTTTGAAGACAAAGAAACCTATTCAAGTTAGAATTGAAAAAATAAATGCAATTTTACAGTCTACATATAGACACAGATACAAAAACATTAGCCAGTGAAGAATTGCTCTTTTGTTAGGGAGAAAATTGCAATTATTCCTCTAAGTGAGTGAACAGGAAGTCATTTTTATGTTCCTCTACCCTGTTGAGATGTAGAGTTTATATTTGGAGTCTCATGTGGATATTTTAGAGTAGATAATTTCTCCACTCAGATACCTTGAGCACCTCGTGTCCACATTAGAAAATTGTTTTGGCAGAAACATTGACATTTCTTTTAAATTGGACTCTAAATAATCTACCTAACTTTCATATATGATCTTTATACTTTGTGTCACTTTTGTTTTTCAGCTATTATAATCATCAACTGACAACATTTAGAAAAATTCTTTTAAGTCAGTCTTGCTCTTTTATCGAATTGCCTTAATTGCTATGGGTATTGGACTTCCATATTGTACTCATCATATGTATGAATATATATATATATATATATATTTTATATATATATATATATATATATATATGTTTCTTTATGAGATGCTCTTTATCTGCATATGTATCTATTTACACATATAATTTTCTAAGTGCTAAATGTTATAAAAGTATATTACTTAGCATTCTAGCAATAGACTTGAAATTGTCACTGCAAGATCACCTTGAAAGTTTTAGTTGTCACATTTCCTTGTGTTCCATGTTAAAATTCCCATAGGTTGTTTTGGGAAGAATAACATTTTAAACTAGTATTTAAAAACTTATTGCTAATAGGCCCAAAATGGCCCATTGCCTATTTGTATACATAAAGTTTTCATGGAACACAGCCATGTATATTTATTTACATATGTCACAAAGCAGAATGGAGTATGTGCAATAGAGACTGTATGTTCTTAAAATATTTATTATCTAGCCCCCTATAGAAATAGTTGCTTATCCTATAATAAATCATTATGGATGACTATCTGAGAATTTAATTCTGGTTATTAGGTTCAATAAATTCCATTACAATAGATTCTCTACTTTTTTTTTTTTTTAGATGTTTTTGCCTTAGGGCGTCTGTGCTCTAGAAAGAGAAAGAGAGACAGTGAGCAGGAAAGTGAGAAATCACCACCTCCTCCCCACCTCAGGGGGGAAGGCCACACCACAATTCCTTCTCCATTCTCCTCCCAGGATCTTGGAGACACACCCACACATGCCCAAAGTGAGTTTCAAGCCATAGGGTCCGAAACTCAAATTGGTTGGCCATGTGGGATTTCAGTGACATAACCACTATGCAATCTGGCCCCAATTCTCTACTCTTTTGTAGAGAACAAGACAAGCAAGAATATAAAACGATAATATTTGGTTTAAATGGCACTGGGTGCTGCAGTTGGGAATCTTGGCAAGGCACATGAGACATTGGCAACCTCAAAGAAAAAAGTAAGGAGAAGGGTGGAAGTCAATGGGAGAGGGCCAAAAAGTAACTGCTGACTACTTAATCATTTTGCCAGTCAGGGAAAATAAAGGAGTAAAAGCTCTCTGTAGGTTTCCAGCTGAGTCACTTAATTACCATGGCTGTTGTATCAGTCTCTGATTTCACACTCTGCCTCAGTATCAAGGACAGCAGTTACGAAATAACAAAAGAATTACACAGTTTGATTCTCTGCTTAATATAAGATGCAATAAGACCCCAAATACTGATTGTAAAGAGAAATGAGGCCGGGGCCAGTAGGTGGTACAGTGGTTAAGGTGCTTCACTCTCACATGGTCGACCACAGACCTTGTGGCTTGGAACTCCCACCAGGCACCTGAGTGTGAATACCCAAAATCCCACAGAAGAATAGAGAGGAAGAGAGAGAGTGTGACCTTCCCCTACTTTGGGGTGATTTCTCACTTTCCCTCTCACTGTCTCTGTCTCTCTGGCGAGTGCACATACCTTAGGGCAAAAAACCTTAAAAAAATTTAAGCTATCATTATTTTGTACTTTGGCCAGCACATATTTTATTAGTTATCTGTTTCATAAAATATTTAAATTAAATTACAGCTTTAGTTTCATCGTTTTTTAAAAGAAATATTTATTAATTTTTTATTTATTATTATTATTTAATATGACTAGAGAGAGACATGGAAAGAGAAAGGGAAAGTGAGAAAGCAAGCTTCCAGGTCCAGGACTCAAACCATGGTTGGCCATGTGGGAGTTCAGCACCTCAACTACTATATCACCTGCTGACCCCAGTTTTATAGTTCTTAATAAGCAATCCAACACATTTTAAAGAGTTTTATCAAAAAAGTAATCATCCACAAGAATAGCATTTTCTGATATCACCAGCATATAAACACACAAGGAAAACAAGGTCATATTTTCCATCTCATTGCAAACTCCCAAACTGAAATTTAAATATCAGTTAAGATTTTACATTTCAGGATCACAGCGGCTATGTTGCTGGACTCCCATGTAGTCAACCATGGTTTGAGTACTGGATTGGCAGCTTAAACTCACGCCGGGCGTGTGTGCATATGTGCCCAGAGGGGGATGGGGGGGGAGGGGT
>NW_006208436.1:359355-428944 GCF_000334495.1 Tupaia belangeri chinensis
CCAAAAAAAAAAAAAAAAAAAAAAAAAAAAGATTTTACATTTCTATTTGATGGAAATATAAACTTGTAAACATAATGATATTTTTACCAACATGTAGAGGCAAAAACTTCAATTTCCTGGGGAAAAAAAAAGGCAAATTCAAAAATCAGAAACAACAAACCAACTATTATAGGCAAAATTCCTGGAATTAGAAAAGACATGATACTACAGGTGTGCCACTATGGGCAAGTGTAACTATATGTGCTGTGACCAGCAGGGGGATGAATGGCCCCAGTGGCCATTCTGTCTATTTTATGATCCTCCTAGCACCGCCTTCTAGCTAGCTAGGACTGTAGGTGTGCATTACTGGGCCTGTCTGGTTCAAGTCAGCCAGAGACTGAACCTGGGTCTCCCATGCAGCCTCAGCCTCAACTGAACAACATCCCCTCACTTGTGCCACCATGTCTGGGTGCCTAATCATACTTTAATGGCATCATCTTTTACTGACAGAAGTTTGTAATTTGAATGGTAGCCAGTTTCTCACATATTTATGCTTAATATTTTTCAGTTTTTATTCAGAAAATATTTACCTATTCATATAGTGATAGATTTAAAAATAACCAGACAAAAATTGATAAGGCTATAGATAATTTCAACAGCACAATTAATAAGTTGATCTGATAGAGTAGTATAAAACACTGTAACAAACGAGATGAGACATGTATTTAAAAATAAAATCTTATATATTTTGGTCTTTTTAATAATATCTGACAAAGCACAGCCAATACCTATTAGTACATGCCAATTGGAGTTTAGAATCACTTTTCATATTGCTACAAGTTTATTAGGTTCATGATTAGACATCTACAGTGGTGGATGGTTTTATTAAGTGTTCTGTTAATGTATAATATGAATTACCACAACTCTCATCGTCAAGACTATAATTACATCACTGCATTGATAATATCAGGACTGGTTTATAATGTACAGTAACAAACATACATAAAATATCAGTGGATTAGACCAACAAAAATATATGTCATGCTGGTGCTACATATTAATGCATTTAAGCTTTGAGTCATGGTCGTTACAGACACAAAGGGACGTAGGATAATATAATCTTCATGTCACCTGCAAAGTATTAGGAATATTTGTTCAATATTGCTACTGATTACTGCATATGTGAAACATTTATAAAAATTTAGCAAGTATTAAGTTACACAACATATAACAATGCCCACGAAATTGGATCACAAGGAATTGATCAAAGGTCAGTTAAATGTAAAAGTTAGAAACTTGGGACTTGCAGTTGGTGTAATGGCTGTCTCCGGACTCCCATGTAATTTTCCGCGGTTTCAGTCCTGGACCCGGTGGCTTAAACTCACACCAGGTGCGTGTGTGTGCATGCCCAAGATCCTGAGAAGGGAATGGAGGAGAAGAAAGAAAGAAAGAAAAGAAACCAACGAGAAAGTTAGGCTATTGTAATCAAAACAATATGGTATGGGCATAAAAACAGACACATAGACCAGTGGATAATGGACCCAGAAATAAATCCATATGTATACAGCCAACCAATTTTCACTAAATTCACCAAGAACATTCAATGGGAAAAGTACAGTCTCTTTAACATAGTGCTGGAGAACTGGATATCCATATCCAGAAGGAAAAAATTGTACTCTTATCTTGTACCACATACAAAAATCAACTCAAAAAGATCTAAAAACCTTAGACTATAAAACCACTTGGAGAAAACATAGATGATAGATTAAATACTTCAGGACATTTGTCTGGGTACATATTTTTGAATAACACCTCAAAATCATAAGCACAAAAGAAAAAACAATAGATAACTCGATTTATGTCAAAATATAAAGGTTCTGCACAGCAAAGAAAACAATCAACAGAACAAAGAGGCAACCTGCAGAATGGGGGGAAATATCTGTAAATATTCATCTCATGCAGAATTAACATTCAGACTATACCAGGAACTCAAACAACTTGGTAGCAAAAACAGAAATGAAAGCAAAATCAGGTCCACTTAAAAATGAGCAAATTAGTCACATAGACATTCCTCAAAAGATGTCATACAGAAGGCCAATAATGAAAAAATTATCAACATCTCTAACTGATAGGGAAATGCGTATCAAAATCACAACAAGATGTCACTCAAGATAGGATGACTTATCAAAAAGACAAAAAAATAAAAACTAAAAATAGAACTACCATATGACCCATCAAATCTACTACTAGATAAATACCTAAAGGGAAACCAGTATGTAGAAGAGATATCTGCTCTCCCATGTTTATTGCATCAATATTCACAATAGCCAGGATATGGAATCATCTTAAGTGTTCAACAACAGATAAATGTGGAAAAAATGTAATATATATAACCACAATTGATATTATTCAGCCATTTAAAAAGTGGAATTCTGTCATTCAAGGTAACATGGATAAGCCTGAAGGACATTACATTACATGAAATAAGCCAGGCACAGAAAGGTAAATATTGTATGTTCTTATGTTTTCTTACTGGTTTTGAATATCTGTGTAAATTATCAAACTACTTTTTTAGTATTGTGCTTTTTACTTGTCTTTTCACTTTTTTGTTCTATATTTCATCATAAAGAAGTGTATCACTTTAATGCAGTCATTTCATATTTTTTATTTGGTTTATCTTTCTTGTTTAAAAATTATCTTTCTCCCTTAACATCATATAAATATTATTCAGCTGTTTTTTTTTTTTCTGTGATTATAGTTTTGTCTCAAGTTTATGACTTCATTCAATTAACAGTCACCCTTAATACTTGCTCAATTTTGCCAAAGCAATATTAACTCAACCAGGATCTGGGCAAAATTATAAACATTCAGTGTACACAACAGTAAACCAAAGTGCCCGGTATAAAAAAGATACTTAACCTAAGCAGTAATCATAGTAATATAAATGAAAACTGAACTGGAGAACAATTTAGTATTACTTCAATTGAAAAAATGTAATAGACTCAATAACACCAAGGAGGATTATGAATAAAAATGAATCCCGCAAATCTCTCACTATCCAGTGTGGATCATGTTCATTACAGCATTTTTGTAATAGAATAAAAACTAGAATGGCATCTTTGTGAACATGGATAACATGCGACAGACTACTGTATGAAAGTAGACAGACATGCAATTAATTGCTACATAATAAACATAGATGGAATATATCTACAGCTATCAACATAGAAATGTCTCAAAAATAATTGTTTGTAAAAAGAGAAAAGAAGCAAATTGCTAAAGAACACCAACAATGTGATACCATGTATGCAGATTTTAACTCTTTCAACAGTAATTTGTGTTTTTCATATAGATACACACAACACGTGCGTGAGACAGACACCTACACAAAAACATGCCTGAGAATGACATAAAACAACTTCAGGGTAGACCTTAAGTTGAATGCAAGAAAATAAAAGTTTGGAAGGCACGATCTTATTATTTCTAATATTTTATTTTTAAAGTAAAAAGAGGGAATAGCAGATGACTTAATAGTTATGTTGCTGGATTCCTAATTAGTCAACCAGAGTTTGAGTTCTGGACCCAGTGGCTTAAAACTCACTCTGGGCACATGTGCAAGCATGCCCCAGAATCCCAAGAGGAGACTGAAGATTGCGGTGTGGCCATATCCCTGGGAGGTGATTTCTCTCTTTCTGCCTCTCTGTCTCTCTATCCCTCTGGAAAGTACACATGCCCTATAGCAAAAAACAAACAAACAAACAAACAAACAAAAAACCTCTCTCTAAAAAAAAATAAAGAGCTCAGAGCTAAAGTTGGCAAAATGTTGCAATTAAATCATACTTCAGCAGCATACACTAGATGTTGATTTTATTATTTTTATATTTATATTTTAAATGTTTTATGACTGAAACATAGGTTTTTAATGATGATAAAATATAAATAAATGTTTTATAATTGGAACATAGGTTTTTAATGATGATAAAATATAAATCATAAATAGTTAAAATATTCAACCTATAAACCAAATAATTTTATTATCAGAAATATACTCTAAAAAGTAGTCATCAGGAAAAAGGTGCAAAATAAAGAAAATATACACATATTTCCTGAACGTCTAATTATAACAGCATAAATTATAAATCACTTATATGTTCACTAGTAGAGGCACAGTTAAGGAAATTGTGATGTTAATATGTAAACACAGTTGACTATTCTGCACTCCGTCTTGTTAAAATAACATAAAAAAACAAGAGCCAATTCCAAGCTCTGGTAGTTAAGGCAGTTGCACTCCACATGGCCAACCACATGGTACAAGACCCAGGACCTGGCAGCTTCAGAAACACAGCAGCTATCCCCCAAACCCTGAAATGAGGGAGAGACAGAGGAAGAAGTATTGCCCCATGACCATGCCTCATACCAAGTTCTTTCTCCTCTCCCTCTCTCTGTCTTTCCCTCTCTGGCAGGGTCATTCACCCTCTAGCAAAAAATAATAATGTAATAACATTAGAAAATATTTAATGCATAAGCTTATTAAGCCAATTGTACAAACTTGTATTATTACAATGATATAAAACTATAAATCTATGTAGACAAAAAGATCATTGCATTTAAGAAAAATAAAATTATTTGAACATTAACACTCAAGAAGGTGAGGAAATTATAAGATAGATATAGATGAAACAAAAAAGGATAAAAATATCAGTGCAAGAAAGTAACATGGGTCTTCGTGCTGAACAGCAGTGATCCAATTTTGAAAATGGACCTGATGCTTTGCTTCTCTGAATTTTGATGTTCAGGAAATATCTTGGTGCTATAAGTGAAGGAAAATAAGTGGGATATTAGTTGCAGGGCCATGATAGTCTAATGTAAACAGAGAGAAATGAGGGAGCATTTGCTGGCGCTGGTGACAGATTCAGCCATTCAATTGGCTGACACTCTCCTAAGCAATTTGTGGCCCAGACAATATAGAAGCCTCCTTTCCTTTTTGGTCCCCTTCCTAAACACAAGTGTCAAATAATCTAAGCATTTTCACCTTCACACAGGAAGAACAAGTTCTTTGTTTTTTTCCCCACATTCTAGCAAAATACTAGAATACTCATTGGTACAATGGTTTCTATCATTGTATTCCGAGCATCTGAAATGGAAACAAATCTTTTCCTTAAAAAAAGAAACTAAGAAGATAAAAATGATGTTTAAAGTGGAGATAATATTGATATATCTTGAAGACTTTTTTTAAAAAAAATTTCAAATCTGTGAAATGCAAAAGCTAAAAAAAAACAATAAAATTTAAAGGAATATGAGATTGATTTGATTTTGTACAGTCCCAAGTGGTAGCTTTAAATAAGTCTTCCTGTTTCTGGTAAACTACATTGAACAGTGCTCTTTATGAAATAATGTGTCATTTACTGAAAAGGATTATTGTGGTGTTCTGCTCACTAAGAGAATACCTTACATTAAGATTGGACCATTACTGCAATTACTGCCACTGAAAATTTTTTTCTTCTTCTTATAGTCAGAAAGGTTAAATATCTCAGAAACTTTGGTTTAGGTAGACTGAGTTTTCTTTTTGTTCCAAATAAGATTCTATACTTATAATTTGGGGGATGCTCCTAATTTCTGAAGAAGGCTTTGAAGCTGATGACATATGTTGTTATATCCCTATTCAGGTTAAAGCTGAGTAAGGGATGGATTAGCTGCAAGGAGTTTTACTTGATATTAGTTATTCTAACTAGTGGCATGTTGGTAGTAACAAAATGTTCTTCTAACACAAATTGTTGGTTTTGCTTCAATTTGCAAACATTTAGAAGAGCAGTAGTTAATGTCCAACTCTGTTTATTACGAAGCTCGCACATTCATTATTTTGATAATTTTCAATGTAATTTCATACTAATTGCGTAAGATGCTGTTGCTTTTGACATATCTTTGAATACGATCTTTCTTTTTTTTTTTTTTGAATACGATCTTTTTGACCAGAATCATTTTATAGCATTCTGGTTATATCTTGTGGTGATTTTATTCATTCCAGTGAGTATTAGATTTTTATTGCCTATTTGGTTATTAGCTTTGATATCTTAAACTGATCATTTTTTTTTTCAAGTTTTATTTATTTCTACCAGGAGGAACAGAGAGAATGAAAAAGACAGACAGACATATTTCAACAGCCTCACACTGTAATCCACTCCCACTTTCAGCAGGCCTGGATCATGGGTACTCATACACATGCCTGCCACACTCGGGAACATCCAGGCATGTTCTCAACCCAGGACTCTTCACATACGGGTCCAATCTCACCCCCACTGCACCAATACCTGGTCAGAAAATGATTAACTTTTTGGGGCTGGCAGGTTGTGTGGTGACTAAGGGTGTTGGAATCCCCCATGGCTGACCATGGTTCGAGTCCCAGACCTGGTGGCCTGCTTCTCATTTTCCCTCTCGCTCTGTCTTTCTCTAGTCAAATTTAAATAAATAAAATTAAATAAAATTAAAAGAGAAAATGATCAACTTTTTATAAATGTTTTTTGAGAAAAGACCAAAGGAGATAAATTCAATACAATTCATATTCTTTTTTAAAGAAGTATTTATTTAATTTTATTATTTTTCATTTATTTAAATTTGATCAGAGATAGATGGAAAGGAAAAGAAGAAAAGTCAGAAAGCAAGCCATCAGGTCTGGGACTCAAACCACGATCAGCCATGTGGAAGTCCAGCACCTCAACCACTATGGCACCTGCTGGCCTCACACTTAATAGTCTTGATTAGGACTAATATTCCTTGTGATGTGTTCCCTAAGAGGTTAATATTTACATTTCCATAAATATAAACTGGAACATAAAGGTAGAAACACATTCAGTGTATTGTGTTACAGCTGGCTGTTTTCCATCATTGGTCTATTTTCTTATTTGCATATACACAAACTCAATGTTCTTGTCAGCAATGGATAGTTAGATACCTAATTATTCAATACTGTTTCACATCTGTGTGTAAGTTAACATGACTGCCAATTTCTGCAGATAACTTTGCAAAGGCCCTTGAGAAACAGGATTTAAAATACTGCCTTATGGATGAAATGTGACTGTAGTCAGCCCTCTCTTCCAGTTGCTAATGGGGTAGAGTGACGGCCGTAATAATCTGGAACATCAAGGATAATCCTAGATTGCATGGATTTGACATAAAGAACACTGTATTTTCTAAAGCAGATTAGCTTTTTCTGGTTTGGCTTGGTGGAGGTTAATATTCAAATGTACTCATTTTCCCTTGGAGAGTGAAACTCAGACTCCATTGGGTGCCGGGGCAAATGAGCCTGCCACTGCTATGTACTCACTGTCAACAGCATTGATGGCCCATGCTTGGAATGAAGTTAAGGGACATAGGAAAAAGTATCTTGCGTTACGATGGCTAGTGGAACAAGTTTTTCCATCTAGCATACATGCAATAATATAAGGAGGGGCAGAGGTGTACTCTTCTAGTTACCTCTAAACTCAGTCTTTCAGAGTTCTGTTTTTCATTTTTTGTTTGTTTGTCATAATGTATTATCTGAGCATCGTTTCAACTTTATTCATTTTCAAGGACATTTCATACTTTCTGATATAATCTATCAAGATCGTTATTAGTATATGTACACCAAGTGATATTTATGAACAAGGTTCTATACCCATGATTAAATCCAAGACAATCTTTACTGTAGGTATTGCAGTCCAGAGGTATTATATTTTTCATTAAACCACTCCATTTTGTAATTTCTTTTTTCAGTTACTAGAGGGTACATGGACTCCTCAGGAAGAGGGAGAGACTGAAGAACAGAAAAAAAAAAAAATAAAAAGTACCCCACAGTGGGGTATGGTCATACCTGGATTCCTTCTTCTCCATTTCTCCAATCTCTTAGGGTTTGGTACATGTGTGCATATGTACTTAGTGTGTTTTTCTAGCTGCCAAAACCAGGGTTCAAACCAGTGTCAGACGTGTGGGATCTGACTCCTTCAACCACTAGGCTACATGATCTCCCCCCTCCATTTAGCAGATATTTTTAAAAAAAACTTTTCTTCCCGCTTTACAAACGTTTCTGTTCATCCCATTTAGTATTTTCTATGTGTCTCAATTTTTCATGCTCATTTTTCTTCCCTGTGTAAATCTTCATTTGTTACGGAAAATATAGCCATTACCAGAATTATGGGAATATGTAGTTTAATGTAGGAACTAGAATTTACAAAGTGAGCAAAGTCGGGGGAGCACAGGTCTGAAAGTCTGCACCAGAGGACTGGAGAAAAACATTGACATCACCTGGAAGCCAAAACTAGTGAAGAAGTTCAAGAAGGCAGCATGTCTGACCACCATGGCCACAGAGCACAAGTTCAAGGAGAAGCCTGTGAAGTTACTGCCTCCAACTGCTCCTCACATTCCCAGGAAAAAGGCCTTGCTTCACTTCTCCCTTTTACGTTTTATGTGTATTTCTCTGACTGACAACATCTAACTCAAAACCATACAGGGAAGGGAATTCTGAGAAATGAACTTTCCAGAATTTCTAAGTACAGTTTCCAAATGTACTTAGAAGAGGTTTATTATGGAAGTGCCACATTTACAACTGGCAATAGCATGCCAACAAAAAACACCAAGAATACAATATATGAAAGTCGTTCATTATTTCATGTGGGATATACTGGTGAACGTTTCTAATGCCTAAATTTTTGAAATAACAATTATAAAAGCAACCATTCATTCTGCATATTTAAAAGAATGATTAGATAATAATCAGTCATTTGCTACATGTTTCTATACTTTAATGTGGTTTGGAAAACTAATAAGTTGATCATTCAAGACCAGAGCCCAAATTTATTAGAAAAACTCTGTAAGAGATATTTACGTTGGTATGCAAATGTGCACTAAAAAATATTTCTTTGGTAGGAGATCTGGATTTCTACCCTGATCTGATAGTTAGGAAGAGTAGGGGGTGAATTGTAAGGATGACTGGAAAGATATACTACTGTTTATATCACATAAAAACAAATGAGATTTTTTTTTGAGAGGTTTTCGCTATAGGGCGCGTGCACTCGCCAGACAGAGAGAGACATAGAGACAGAAAGCGAGAAATCACCCCCCAGGGGGATGGTCACGCCACAATCCCTTCTCCTCCGTTCTCCTCTCGGGATCTTGGGCATGCACGCACACACGCCCGGCATGAGTTTTAAGCCACTGAGTCTGGGATGCGAACCACGGTCGACTATGTGGGAGTCCAGCAACATAGCCATTACGCTAACTGCTGGTTCCCATGAAAACAAATGAGTTTAATCCTACGTATTAATGAGGACAAAGAAGGAAAAAGTATCCAACACAGTACCGAGTTCCAGGATCTGTGTTGATCTGCTCCAGCTAAGTTACCACATCCAGCACGGTAGTTACAAGTAGGGAATAACCTAGGTAAATATACAGTAGATCACTTTCACGTGAATATGATAGATAGTAAATAGGTTATTTGAATAGAAATATGATAGAGATTACCTCCCTTGTAATCTTTTTTAATTTTTAATTTTTTAATTTTTATTATCATCATAATCATCTTTATATTACATTGGATTACATATAACTTTACAGTGTATTACATTGCTTTTTCAAAAGGGAATGCCATGCATGTCAGTCAGTACAGAGACATTAATCTTCCCGCTTCATCATTCAATATCTTTTCTATGTTTTTCCCAATCACTATTATTATTATTCTAATTCTTTTTTTAAACAGTCTATCACTATTTCTCGTTTTGCTTGTAAAAAGACTTTACTCATTATGAAAGGTGGCGCCTGCCCTATGGCAAAAACCTATGGGAGGCTGGAGGATTGCGGCATCGAGTCTACCTCCTTTAATCTTCAGTTCTTTAATAGGATGCTACTTTCTGCAGGTACACAAAATATGCAGTATTACTTCTGATTTACTCTGTTTGATTGGTAAATATAGGAAGAAACTTTTGGATCTTTCACATGGCCATTCCTACCATGTTCAAGTCAAGTAACCAATGTGAGATATGAAAGTTCTACCAGATAGCACTGTAAATATTCCACTTCCACACTGGATACCAGAGGAATAACATGATGGTGTTCCTTCTATCTACTGGGCCTGTAGTCAGAAAGATTTGAAAAACTCTGGTTATCAGTTCTTAGTCATTAACTCTGTTCTAATAAGAGGACCACCAGAAGGATTTTTGTTTGATTAATATTTTTTGCCATCAAAAATAAAAAAGGATTTTATTTTACTTCTCAAAAGTATCCCTCCCTTAGGACCAGCAGTTAGTGTAATGGCTATGTCGCTGGACTCCCACGTAGTCGACTGTGGTTCGCGTCCCGGACCTGGTGGCTTAAAACTCATGCCAGGCGCGTGTGCGTGCATGCCCAAGATCCCGAGAGGAGAATGGAGGAGAAGGAATTGTGGCGTGACCATCCCCCTGGGGGGTGATTTCTCGCTTTCTGTCTCTATGTCTCTGTCTGTCTGGTGAGTGCACGCGCCCTATAGCGAAAACCTCTCCAAAAAAAAAAAAAAAAAGGTATCCCTCCCTTTTTCTAAATAGTTCTAATAAAATATGCAGCTAGTAAAAACATTATTTTGATCTGAGTATACATGTGCACGTATGTACATATATATACTAAGATATATATATATATATACATATATATACATGTGCACACAAGATTGGAAGGTGTAATAGCAGGGAGACCCACCGTAGATACTTGAGACAGTACAGAAGAGGGTTGGTGATAGGAGGTGGGAGGGAGGGTATCAGGGAAAAAGAAAACACTTTTTTTTTTTGGAGAGGTTTTTGCTATAGGGCACGTGTGCTCACCAGAAAGACAGAGACAGACAGAGAGACTGAAAATGAGAAATCACCCTCCAGGGGGAATGGCCACTCCACAATCCCTTCTCTTCCATTCTCCTCTTGGGATCTTGGGCACACACGCACATGGACCTGGCCTGAGTTTAAGCCACCAGGCCCGGAACTTGAACTGTGGTTGAATACATGGAAATCCAGCGACATAGCCCTTACGCCAACTGCTGGTCCCCTAAAAATATTTAATAGACACGAAAATGAGAAGCTATTTGTTGATGATAATGTATATGATAATATCTTTGACTTGGCTAATATGCACCATATTCATGCTGGGAAAAAAATTGTTATATACTGTAACTATAGATGTGCAGTAATTAAATATAAATTTTAAAATAAGTTAATACATCTAATATTTACTATTCACCTCTTAAGGTATCCAGATATTTGTGTGTCACAAAATACAGATTTCTGAAAGAAAAAAAAAATTTATCCTATAAAGTCACCATGTACACTGAATTAGCATATATTGAAAACTTAATTGCTCCTAGGGAAAATAGGCTCCTACAGTCTCTAGTTGCAATATTTTTCTCAGCTGAGTAGTACCTCTTTTTTTCTATCTTATAATTTATTTATATTTAATTGTATGTAATTGTGGAGTTCCATTCTATTTCTATTGACGGATGTCAATACGTACAACTCCTTATAAATTTCAGTATTCCATTCTACTTCATGTTACTTTAGAAAATGGTTGTGTTCACTTTGGGGAAAACTAAAGAAATATTTCTATAAGAATACTTCTGATGGCACCATAGGGTCCTCCCAAAAGGGTTCTAGGCTTCCTTCCAATCAGTGGGCCCTGGTCTTTAAACTGAATTAAGTAATCAAAACAATGAAAGCCTATGGTTTTCCACTGCAGGACTGTCAAGTGTCTGCTTGCCAGACCTTCGCTATTTTATTACACAAATTCAGGAATATCCTCACCAGATGTCCATCTGTCAAACTCCTAGGAACATTATGATTAATTAGCCATCACCTTAGGCTCCTATAGGAAAACACATTATTGCCTGATATAATTATGCCTCTCTTGCTTCTCACAGCTAAGTTGCCCTTGGGCTATGCTATCCTGGAATCCTATCTTCCCACTGATATTAGATACCTTAATTCCGTAGCAGCATTTCCCACTGTCCTCCGCCTGCAGAGATCAGGCATTATTTAAAGTCTCAAACTTGAGATGCCTCCCTCATCAATCCATTCCTTACCACCGATTTCTCTTTTAAAGTATCTTTTGGACCTACTTTGTAAAAATAGAAAGATTGGTTGTTCTTAGGTATTACAGACTCCCGAACACATAAAGTTCTCTGAATCCTTCTTCAATACTATGTCAAAGAATTTATAATTTCTTGGGGTAGCCCACAGCATGGTGGCCAAGGCAGCTGGATCCCATGTGACTGTGCAGTTAGAGTCCTGAACCCAGTGGTTTGAGAAACACGGCGAGTGCAAGCATCTGTGAGCAGAATCCTGAAGGGTGGGAAAGAAGGAGAAGGGATTCTAAATTTTATTTTAGAACAATCACAATAGTAATATTGAGGATAAAAATGGTTGAGGAAGAAGGGACAAAACGAGGGGTAAGAAATTGCATTGTATTTTACGATAACCCAGCCACATGACAGCAGAAGCTTGAATTAAGACATCATAATGGGGAGCTGAAGGAAGGAACTGCTAAGAGGGATTTTGGGTAGAAATGGAGAAAATTAGCACCACTGGTGCAAAGGAGAATTTTATTATGATGACGATGATTATGAAAAATTATAACAAGATTACTTTGTTAGTTAAGTTGTTACACTTTTTCATTAATTAATATACTTACATTTGATCTTGGAATGGTGAGCAAAGGAATAACAGTTCATTCATAATATTCTGTATACTTGGGAGAAACAGGGCTGTAGGGCCAACCGCACTTCTAGTAGCAATGTCAGACGACTTCTGTCATTCTGTTTTTATCAACTGGGGATGTTAACTCCTGCCTTGCAAAATCACTGTAGCATTTAAAGGAAATAAGACAGAAGATACCATCACACATAGTGAGGACTCAAGGAAATATCAATACTTTTCTCTCTTCCTTCTATTATTTAATTTGAAAAATACTTGTATAACATAAAGCACTCTTTTTAAAATTTTTAAGAGATTTTTTCTATAAGGCATGTGCATTCTCCAGAGAGATAGAGGGAGACAGAGAGACAGAAAGCTAGAAATCATCCCCCAAGGGGATGGCCATACTGCAATCCTTTCTCTTCCATTCTTATTTCAGGATTTTGGGCATGCATGCACATATGCCTACTGTATAAAATATTCTTGATAAAACTAAGAGACTTTAATCATTGTAGGTGGTCTTCAAATAGTTTGTGGAAATACATACTATGAAAACACACTATGCTTGAATTTCAAAATTTTGAATCAAAGTCAACTCATTCTTTAATTCTATTTTTATGTGACCTCTACTACCCTCAGAGTATAATAATGCTAGGTTATACTTACATAATAACAGGATTTTCAAATCTGGCTTAAAGATAGCAATTCCAAGCACTGCTACTAGATATTTTCAGTTTACTTTTTTGATTCATAGAATTTTAGTAAAATTCTATTGGAACAGCATTTAAAATTTTAGTACTATGGGGACCAGTATGTAGTATAACTGTTACGTCGCTGGACTCCCATGTAGTAAACCGTTGTTCAAGTCCCAGGTTTGGTGGCTTAAAACTCATGCTGGGCATGAGTGTGTGCATGCCCAAAATCCCAAGAGGAGAATAGAGAAGAGGGATTGTGGCCTGTCCATTCCCTCCTGGGAGTTATTTCTCAGTTTCTCTGGTGAGCACATTTGCCCTATAGCATGAATCTCTCTTAAAAAACAACAACAACAACAACAACAACAAAACACCATAAAACTTTAGTATTATGCATTTTGAGCTTGAAGGTATAGCAAAGCTACTGCAACATTAAATCCTAATAGCTAGAGGATACATTTGTTGTGAGTAGTGTATAGTTTCTTTTTCCTTTTTAGTAAGTCAAAGCGTAGTTTTGAATTAGTTTAAACTACTATGTAACTGCTGCATCTTATTGCAATTGTGATTTGTGTTTAATAAACTATCCTTTCTTTCTTTCTTTCTTTTTTTTTAATTTCTTTCACTTAACATCTCATTAACCAGGTCACTCACAGTTGTACCCACTAAACCTTTCATTTAAATTTACCAAATGGTCAGGTTGTTATGAAAATATGAGACACTATAAAGCCTCCTTGCTGGGTGGGTAGCATTGCTTAATTGTGCAGAGCATGGATTCAATCTCCTTGAAAGTACTTCTGCCCTGTCTGTGATAGCTTGCTATTATTGCCAAGTAAATGATGTCTGTGTCTCTAGCACATGAAAATGTAAAAATGCAGTGCATCCATTTTGTGCATGTATTTCTGAAATGCTCACAACCTTGACTAAGGACAAACTGATAGTTTTTATAAATAATACTCTGTCTTCACCTAGAAGTCTCTGTAAGGAAGAGAAAATGTCCCATGGAGTGTCTGGAGATTACACAACTCACCACAGAGATTTTTGGCCATCAACTTGCATTTCAGCTATCGACTTGCTGGCTTTTAGCTCTTCATGAGAAGCCGATTCTTACTAATATGGCAAGTATTACTGAGATTACAGTGTCCAGTGGGAGCCTCTGCTAGTATTCTGATCAATTAGCATATTATCATTACTGGCTAAATCACACAAGTATTGCATTCTTTTTTTTTTTCCTTTCAGAGGTTTTTGCCTTAGGGCATGAGTACTTGCCAGAGAGAGAGAGAGAGACCAAGAGAAAGAGACTGAGAGAAGGGAAATGAGAAGTCACCCCACGGAGGGCTGGTCATGCTGCAGTCCCTTCTCCATCCTCTTCCTGGTATCTTGAGCACACATGCACATGTGCCCAATGTGAGTCTCAAGCCACTGCAGGGTTCTGGGACTTGAACTGCAGTCAGTCATGTGAGAGGCCAAAGATATAACCATTATGCCATCTACTGGCCCTCAACATTATTTTTCTAAAAACAACTAACTCACAGAATTTTACTGACAACCAGCTAAAAGTGAGCCCCTCCATGTTCTTTAGGGCAGACAATTCAAAGATAATGAATACGTTTTTAGGGGAAAGCTCAGATATTAAATTGTCAGACATTAGAAAGGAAAATAAATGTTTGAACTCAATTCTCAGAAACATCAGACTAGCAACATTTTTCTTGATACTGACTAGGATATGTACATACAATCTGTCCTGTGTTTAAAAAATTACAAGCAACCTATTAGATTATTAGACATATGCTGCTAAAATATTTATAGATTTAGAAATAATGTTGGATCAGCCAGTGGTAGGGTCCGCAAGACAGCTGAATGCATTATGGTCCACTTTGTGGTTTGAATCCTAGACCTGGCAGCTTGAAAACCATGCTGAGCCCATGCGAGTGAGTGTCCAAAGTCCCGAGGGAAAAGCGATTGTGCCCATGCTGAGCATGCGTGTGTGTGTCCAAAGTCCCGAGGGAAAAGCGATTGTGATGAGATCATCTTCCTTCCATGGGGGTGCTTTTTCACTTTCTCTCTCTCTGTTTCTCTCAGTGAGCACATGTGTTCTCTGACAAATTTTTTTTAAAAGAAATTCTAATGCTGATAATCAACTATTATCTCTCCTGAGCAATCTAACTTCATGATTTAACCTATTTTGAGGATATAATTAGCTTCATCTTTATTCCCAAATTGAAGACAGTTAATTAAGATTTTTATGTCAAATAATTGTCATAATTTTTTGGGAAAAGAACATCACAACTGAAAATACACTTTAGATTTTATTATTATTGAATATACAAAATATTGCATCATTTTTTAAATTAAGAGTGTCAGATTTAATAAGAATACTTTTGCTAAAGGGACTCATAGTCCTTTTCAGATTTACAATGATAGTGTGAAAAGAAAAATAAAGCAATCTTCTTTTTGTTTGTACTACTGTTTAAAAATAATTGCCTTGTGGGAACCAGCAGTTAGTGTCTGGCTATGTCGCTAGACTCCCATGTAGTCGACTGCAGTTCGCGTCGCGGACCTGGTGGCTTAAAACTCACACCGGGCACGTGTGCATGCATGCCCAAGATCCTGAGAGGAGAATGGAGGAGAAGGGATTGCGGCGTGACCATCCCCCCTGGGGGGTAATTTCTCGCTTTCTGTCTCTATGTCTCTGTCTGTCTGTCTGGCAAGCGCATGCACCCTATAGCGAAAATCTCTCAAAAAAAAAAAAATTGCCTTGTGTAGATACAGCTTATGTCACTAATTTCAGTTGGCGTCAGACTCATGTAAGTTATGTGAATCAATGAGAATTTAGCCACAATAATAATAAATATTTTAGTCTCCTACTAAGGGGAAACTTGTGATTGTAGAAGTGACAGGTCATGGAGAACCATCTTCTGAGTACAAGGTACTTTCCAGGTACAGATTGAGTGAGAACAAAATATTAAAATAAATAAATCAGCCTGCTTTTCCTTTTCCTAAGTGAATTATTGGCAGAAACAATTGGGGGGTCAGGGGGGAGGCTAGTAACAGAATTGCTATCCATTTATTAACAATGCTATCTTATAAAATATTTACTGAGCTCAGATGGTGGTGCCTCAGTAAAATGCTACACTATGAGACAATCCCACGTGGGAAAATTCCAGGTTCAGCTCCAAAGACCTCCCTGAGTATGCTGACCACACCTTTGCCCTGAGCCAGTGCTCAGTAAAGGCTGGGTGGGTTATAAGATCAGGACTCCAGTGGGAGCGCTGTTTCTCTCTTGGATTCCCTTTATCTCTTGCTTTCTCTCTATCTCATGGGATAAAGAAATAAAAACTTTAAAAATCATTTACTTGCAGGACCAGCAGATGGTGTAGTGGCTACATTGCTGGACTCCCATGTAGTCCGCTGCAGTTCGAGTCCCAGACCTGGTGGCTTAAACTCATGCCAGGTGCATGTGTGTGTGTGTGCCCAGGATCCTGAGAGGAGAATGGAGAAGGGATTGCGGCGTGTCCATGCCCCCAGCCAGTGATTTCTCACTTTCTGTCTCTCTCTCTCTCTGTCTTTCTGGCGAGCATACACTCCTTATAGCAAAAACCTCTCAAAAATAATAATTTGCATGCTTCAGCTTTTTAACCTTGCATAAGAAAAACTTCTAATAAATCTAGTCACCTTATAAATTAATTTTCTTGTTTTGGAGAAGAATTCCTAGTATGGTTAAGAAGTCAATTTTATTTCCTGTAATGTGTCCCTAAATATAATAGACTTTTTATATTTAGCTCTATAATAAGTGCATTTTAATTATATTTCACTCACATTTATAAAAGTTCAATGAAATATATACTATAGAGTATCAAGTCTTGGTTCTCAGCAGAGAACTACTAGGTTAAGATGTAAAGGAAACAGAATCACCGGCAAAACTTTATGTGTGCATATTCTGTGGTATGTTTCATAAAATGGTCATCTCTAAAAATAAGATATAAGGACATTATAAGGGCAGGGGTAGAGTCATGGGGGCCAGCCAGAATTGGTAAAATTCAGCTTGAGGATTTATACATTACATATGCTAAAAATTATCCAATCAATGGTACTGTATTCTTTTCTATTAAAGGTGGATTATTTATTTTATTTGTTTATTTTAAAGGTATGTTGTTTTCCTTTTAAGATATATCATTGTGTCATTAATACTCTACTGTAATAAGTATATTGAAACCCCATAAATCTTTGAAGATCTCCAAACAAGCTTTCATCAGTAGCTCCAGGAAAAGATTTTATTTTTTATTTTAAAGAGGTTATGATGCAAAATCCGCTTCAAAACTGAGTTGTTAAAGCGTACAGTATAACATGAGCAGTCTAAATTGAGCATATGTACATGAAGGGGGCAGGAAAAATCATATTATACCTTTGTAAGTAGTAGAGGGCGTAATATATGACCAGGTTTTATAAAAAAAAAATCCTCATGAAGACCTACCTTTTTGTAATTGCACCCAATTATTTCTACATTTTTAATGTTTTAAGGTCTTTATGAGCACCAATTTTTTTTAGTGTTCATAAACAAATAAATGGAGGTTTCCAGACAAAAATTTGCACCTTGCTGGCATTTCACATATATGAGATCAGGTTATGAGCCTAAGAGGCAAAAGAAAACCCTGAGAATTAACTATCTTTACAGATTTAGAGAAGGAGTTGACTGGATCTGGAAGGAAGAATTTGTGATTGAGGTGTTAGGATGTGGAATACGAATGTGACAGAGATCTGTAAACAGATTCCGTGACAGTCGTATAGGCTCACATGCAGTGCACTGAGTCTGAGATAGAGCACTGGACTTCGCGCCAACATGGTTAAATAGCCAGACTCAGCGTCCACTTTTTTAAAAAGTAGGAAATTTTCAGATCAAGTTTTGTTTTTGAAAGCGATGCGTACATTAAATTGTACAGCCATGTATACATTTTAGTTGTTCTTAAGCCACAGATCATGAATAAGGATGTAATATCCCCAACCTGGCTATTTACTAGGGAGTTATATCAACATATTGATACTTGAGATCCATCTCCAGAGATTGTGATATTCATTTTGGATACAGCTGGACATTAGATGTCTGGTAATTCTAACGTGTACTTGAATATAAGAACTATATTTTGAGTGTCCTTAGTTTACCTATATTATTTTGAACCCTGCCATGACTAGGAAAAATGATGAATTCTATTTTCAGAATGAGGAGCCTGAAAATCAGAAATGTTAAACAAAATCCCAAACCCATATCAGTGGTCAGTACACAACCAAGATTTGAGCTCAATATTTGTACTCACATACATAGCACTTTACTGTACAGCATATTTAATTATAAAACAAAATACGTAGAGGAGTTTATATTTTCTAGATTAAAATGAAATATCAAGGATTTAAAAAGGTAAAACTTGGAGCCAGCTGGTGGCATGGTGGTTAAGGCACTGGACTTCCGCGTGACCCACCTAGGTTAGAGTCTTAGACCTCGAGGCTTGAAAATCACGCAGGGAGCATGTGCGTGCAAGCCTAAAATCCTGGGGGAAGAAAGAAGCAGAATGGATTGTGGTATGGCCATCCTCCCCAGCAAGTGATTTCTTACTTTCCCTGCCATTCCTTCCATTCTCTCGCTCTTTCTTCCTTCCCCTGCCATTCCTTCCATTCTCTCGCTCTCTCTCGTGCTCAAGCCCTTTAGCAACAACAACAACAACAAAAGATGGAACTTTACTTTTAGGCATTCTTAGGTGAGTGTGAATGGCTATAATATTAGTCACTTGGCAAAATCTATAAAGATTTGTAGTTGTCTTTCAATATCTAATAATAAGTGCATGCTCATTCTATCAGGATCCACAACTAAACCCTTAATGTATATTCCCTTATTTACATTCACAGCAAATGTATTTATTTATATTTATTTATTTACTTTTATTTATTTTAAGAGAGATTTTTGTTGTAGAACAAAAATTATACTCGCCAGAATGACAAACAGAGACAGAGAGACAGAAGCGAGAAATCACCCCGCAGGGGGTGGCCGTGCCATAGTCCCTTCTCCATTCTCCTCTCAGGATTTTGGGCATGCATGCACATGTGCCTGGAGTGAGTTTCAAGTTGCCGGGTCCATGGGACTGACTCCCATGGTCAACTACATGGGAATCCAGCAATGTAGCCATTATACCAATCTTCTGGTCCCCACAGCAAATTTATAAGATAAATGCCATTATAATTCCTACCTTGCAAATAATGAAAACATTTTATAAGAGATGCGTGGAGGCTAACTCAACTACCTAAAAGTAATGCAAGCAATGAGTGGCAGAACTTGATTCAAACCCACTAGCTTGCAGCCTGACCTTATTCTTTTTTAACCAAGTAGCTTTGTATTTGTGGACATGTCCTAAGGAAATGGTTCTGAATAAAAAGTAAGTTATGCACATTTGTATGTTTATTGTGATATTTTTTCTTAATGGGAAAAAAAGCTGTAACAAACAAAATATCTAAGAACATCTCAATAGTCAGTAAATTATGGTAGGGATTTACACAGGAATATTACCCTCCTGTTGAAATGTTTATTGCGATAGTTTTTCTTAATGGGAAAAAAAAAGCTGTAACAAACAAAATATCTAAGAACATCTCAATAGTCAGTAAATTATGGTAGGTATTTACACAGGAATATTACCCTCCTGTTGAAAACAACATTTACATCAATGCAAATTTGCTTTTGAAATCACTTTCTGTTCTATATAGAATATAGAAAACTATAAAAATGGTCTCTTCTTTAATTGCAACAAGAACAATCCAAATAATCTATAGAATCTGAACTTTTCTTGAGCCCATCAGAAAGCTGAGGTTAGTAATCCTGAATCAGACTTCAAGATGCTGAAGATAGACAAGCCCTTCCAAGGAGAAACAAGACATGTAACATGTCTCACCTCTAACACATCGGGGGAAAAGGTGGCTGTCAGGTAAATGGGTAAGGAGAAATCAACTAACATTTTAATGGACAGTTAAAGGCCAAGCATGTGCCAAGCTGTCAGTGTGGATGCTCTGGGACTCCCAAACACTGCTAGTTCACACACTCACTTGAAAGCACTTCTTTACATTTATCTCCCATGTGCTCATTTAGCATAATGCACGACATGTGAAAGCCCACAAATTTTTGTTTTGCTATTACTGACTGGGTTGGGAACAAGCAAAGGAACCAAATGACTTGTAGGCACATGTTTTAACTATCATTCACATTATTGTCTATCATAATATGATGTGAATCATAACATTTCATGATTTTGGTATTTTGCTCCAATTATGTCTACTTCAGATTGTAGTGTTAGGGGTCCCTGCCTTACCAAAGAAGACGTATTGACTTCTGTTTAACCTATTTTTATTCAAATTCACCTTGAATGGAATTAGAGGTACCACAAAGGTCTGTAAACACACACACACACACACACACACACACACACAGACACACACGTGTCCTCTGATTCCAGATTCTATCATGAATCTTTGTCAGTTTACAAGAAAATGCTAGACAGTGAGTGAAGTGATTATTTACTACTTTAATTGCAACACACATATTGTGATTTGGCTTCAGAACCAGTTAATTATCCATCAAATTAGTTCTCAAATTCCTTAGTATCGTTTCAAAGGACTGCTATATAATTTTTCCTATATTTCACTTCTCTTAATGAGTAATGCAATTTCACATAGCATTTGGCATTGACACCTTCCTTTTAGGAAGGCTAAAATATGTCTCCCTCCATTTTATTGTATTTGTATGATAAAGAGGAGAGGTATATTTACAGAAATAGGATCCCCAGAAAAGAAAACCTTCCTCTCTCTCTCTCTCTCTGTCTCTGTCTCTCTCTCTCTCTCTCTCACACACACGATGGATGTTAAACTATTGTGTTTCTTAAGCTGAAAGCCTCCTTAACACAGCTTTTTGATAATAGTTTGTTTTCGCCATCCATATCCAATATTTTGAGATGGAGAGACATTGTAAAATGAGATGACAGTAAGTTCTAGTTCTTCACACTCATTGCATCGGGGAGACAAGTTTGAATTAATCTTGACTGGTATGAAATAAATCTTCAAATAAAACTGAATTGACTATGTCTGTGTTTTCACAAAAAAAATTTTTTTAGAATGAAATTTGACATTTTTATCCTCTCCTGGGGTGGCAGTTTATTGCTGGTTATCATTGCTGTTTAATGAAACTTAGAGCTTTCAAAGAGAGAAACTAATTACAGTATTTATTTCAAGAGGTTTTCATTTTCCCCTTCATTTCCCTTCCCCTCTCCATTTCTAGCCTCTTACATACAAAGTGGGAGAATAGAGTTACAGACATGTTTATTGAATGGTAGGTTCTAACCATAAGGTAGTTCATAAAGTGCAAAGAAAAGGAATTGAGAATAGTTACCAGTTTCTCAGAAACCTAAGCCCTGTTTCCAACCTAGAAAACTGGGGTCAAGTTCAGGGGAATAGAGGACAGTCATGGGAATCTGCCCCTCTGTATTCCCATATGACTCTTGAACTAGCAGAAACAAAATACACTCTGTTTCTTTGAGCCGACAATTTAAATTCTAATTCTAGCTACTCATCTTCAAAGAAACAGGAGGCACCCAGCGAGAGCCCAGCATGTAATTGGACCTACGTCAGTTTCTGCCTGTAATTATGTCCCTAAAGTCAGATGGTTTATGTTGGGAGCAGAGTCAAGTTTTTAGGTTCTTTGATGCACGATTATACTTTTGGAATGAAAACTAATGCTTAATTTCTAGGATATGTGCTTTTTAATATTTAAAACTAAACTGTTAAGTTGTGATAATTGGTAAATTAGAATCAGCAGTGAGGAAAGTGAAGAATAACATGGGAAAACTAAACCAACAGAAATAGTACCTGATTTTAGATATTGGCTATAATCGGAGCAAAGAGGCCATAGGATTTATACTGTAGATTAAAAAATCATGCTGAAAAATTATGTTTGGAATAGTAGGCTGGAAGCTTTTGATATGAGCTGGAGGATACTCATTCTTAGTGATTATTTTTGCTAATATTGAATTATGCTGTGAAACATGAATAGCCAATCCCCATCAGCAGGGCTTCCACACTCCAAATTCAACCCATTCTTAGAGAACAGTTCTGATAAAGCCTCAGAAAGAGGTTTTCTACTAAGTCACTTATAAAATTCCACAAATGGATCTAAACCATATAATAAAGTAAAGAAGTGTATGAAGCTTGGTAAACAAAGGCAGGAGGAAAGATGGTTTATGAACATACAGGTAAAGGGAGAGAGAGAAAAGGAGAGAAACAGAGGGAGACAGAATATAAAAGTGGCTTATTGTCTTGGAATTCCAGCAAGGGATTGGTATGTTTTGTTTCTAGTGCTTGCTATAGTTCTTGCTCTTATGTTAATACTCAGTGAATATTCATTAAAAAATTAATAGTACTGTTTTTCTCTCTATCAAATTCAAGATTTTAGTTTTGGGGAGGATTAATCCATGTGAACAGCTGTCCTTCAAAAAAAATCTCTAAGGCAGAAATTAAGCTTGAGTCTTTGCTCTACAATTATGTGTTAATAACAAATGTTCTCTTCCAAAGGGCTTTGTCAGGGTCGCATTATATGTAAGGCCAATAAAAATAAAAACCCCTGCATTAAAATGGTACTTTTATGTATAGAATGTATTTACATATAAATTCTCTCATTTGAGTCTTATTAAAACCCTGAGAAGTAGATATTAATACCCCTAAATGTTGATTCAACTGTTGCTTAATAAAGTGATGCTAGAAACAGGAATGTATATACCTTAGTGCTAAAGCCAAATAATATGAACAGATAATGATATGACTGCTTAATTTTAGTGAAACAGAATCTAAGATTCTAATCTCTTCCAAATAACAGGGAGAGTATTTCAACTCTGATTCACATTATATCACAACATATTCCAATATACAATCTATCAATGTACCAAACCAGAAGGAAATGTCATGAATTAAATTTATGTTTATTTTGAAGATCTAGATCAAGAGTATTACTATTTATTTTGATCTTTAAAAATTATTACCCAAGAGTTTTCCCCTAAAAATACTGAATCTCCTCTATATTCTATTTCTATTAAGAAAAAAACAAAAGTAAAATCATTGTGTTTTAAACTGAGCTATGAGTATTGTTAACAACTTAACCTGATGTAGCTTATTGATTATGCTTATTATTATTTTTTTTGGAGAGGTTTTTGCTATAGGGCGTGTGTGCTTGCCAGGAAGACAGAGAGAGAGACAGAGAGACAGAAAGTGAGAAATCACCCCCCAGGGGGAATGGACACGCGGCAATCCCTTCTCCTCCATTCTCCTCCTGGGATCTTGGGCACACACGCGCCTGCACCTGGCGTAAGTTTAAGCCACAGGGTTCGAGACTTAGACCGTGGTCGACTACATGAGAGTCCAGGGACATAGCCATTTTGCCAACTGCTGGTCCTAGATTATGCTTTCATTAAGGTAACCATAGAAAATCTTACATTTGAAACATAAAATTTATGGGAAATTAATCTCTGTTTAATATTTTTACATGAATAATTTTATGTGAATGAAAGATTGTCTTGTTTAGCAATTTGAACTTTAAGAGATTTTGCTTTCAATATGTTTATATTGAAATTTGAGAGGTAAACAAGAAGGAAAAATTTAGAAGTCACAAAAAAAAAAAACCTTCTGTACTGACAAAAGTATAAATGTTATGCAGAGGAAATGAAATAAGATTTATGAGCCAAAGTTTTTCTTGGAATTGGACCACCTGTTAAGGATACAACCATTTGCCAACCAGTAAGTTAAAAGTATACATAACAGCAGTATAGCAAGTGTTTGTATTTGGATTTTCAATCTAGGCTGCATTATGCATTAAAACTATTACTCAAGGTAATTCATTTTCTTCTTTATCCTTCTGACTTATCAATAAATGGTTTTGATGAAACTATGCCATGTCTACAGAGTTAAAATAGGTGAAGCAGTATTTAGAAAGTTCTTTGAATGTAATGAATGAAAGAAAGTGTGAAATTGTGACATAAACTTAAACAATATGGTTTGGGGAGGCTGTAAAATAAATTCAATACAGGTGAAAGGAGTTAGTATGAAATGTAACAGATGAGAAGAGACAAGGCTTTGGTCTGTGGATTGTACACCTATTACCAGACGATAAATCAGTTTCATTTTGATCACTACTTCCTCATAAAAACAAGCATATTATTTTCTCATAGAAACTTTGGATGTAGGGTTGACATAAATCAAATTTCTCCTGATTCTACTTCCTTTTTTCAAATTGAGTTCTTAAGTTGAAAAGCATAAAATGACCTCTTCCTTCACTAATGTTTTGGTCTGGGCCAAAAAGAAAGTAAAGATTATGATAGAAATGAGGAACTAAACTTTATATTCTTCTGTCTGCACAGATTCTGAGGTATACTTTGCAGTGACACGGCCTTGGAGGAAACAACTAAAACTTCAGATACCAGAACGTGTTTACTCTTCTTTTATAAAATTTGTAGTTGAATAATTCTGGCTCAAGATAACTACTAATTTTCTACTTCTCTTTGGATGGAAGGTTAGTTAGGCCAAATAAGGCTTCATACTTCAGAGAAAAGAGAAACTCTAAATACTGAATATGCCTGCTATTCATTCTGTAAGTATTTTAGTTAATTTAGAGGTGTGCTCCAATAAGTCATGCATAATAATTTTATACCTACCTTCAGACACAAAGGTACTTGAGATTTTTCTGGAGTATCTAGCCACCCTATAAAGGTCACTCCAAATCAGCATTGCCCTTGTCTAAACAGGTCATTCAAGTCTGAAGAAGTTTTCTTCTTATCTCTTCACACTTACGTGAGGCAGATATTTCAAGTGCAACCCAACTGCCCGTTTAAGGAGGGCCTTGATGTCTTAGCTGCTTTGAGTGCTGACAATGGACAGCTTTCAGCTGTGAGACTTTCAGGATTTCTGTTAGCTTCAGAGAGCCTTCTTACTCAAAGTCATAGCTCTGTGGTGACCCATAAGCAATAACTAAGTAGAATGGGAGTGTACCAGCTTGAGCATGATTAGGCCGACTCAGGACGACTCTGAAGGGTGATTCTAGCTTCAGAACACCACAGACCAACCTTGTTACTGAAACATTAGCTTCTCTTCTGTCCAATTCTGCTTTCTTTTCTTCCCTTCTACAGCTGTTAATCGGTGCACAACCATCTCCACACCGCTTTTTTTTTTTTGAGAGGATTTTTTTTGCTATAGGGCATGTGCGCTCGCCAGACAGACAGAGAGAGACATAGAGACAGAAAGTGAGAAATCACCCCCCAGGGGGGATGGCCATGCCACAATCCCTTCTCCTCCATTCTCTCTCGGGATCTTGGGCATGCACGCACACACGCCCGGCGTGAGTTTAAGCCACTGTGTCCAGGACGCAAACCGTGGCCAACTACGTGGGAGTCCAGCGACATAGTCATTACGCTAACTGCTGGTCCCCAAAACTGCTTCTTTAGGGAACTAATCTATGGTAATATCTCACCACCCTTTTATTTACTTCACAGTTCTTGGACTAGAATGTTTCTTTCTTTCTCTTTTCCTTTGGAGAGCTTTTGTCTATAGGGCATGTGCACTCACGGGAAAGCAAGAAATGACCACCCAGGGGTGATGGCCACACCACAATCTCTTCTCTTCCATTCTCCTCGTGGGATCTTGGGCATGCACACAATGTGCCCGATGTGAGTTTAAGCCACTGGGTCTGGGATTTGAACCGCGGTCAACTACATAGGAGTCTAGCAACATACCCATTACTGCAACTGCTGGTCCCAAGACTAGGATATTTTTTCAAAAGCGAATTACCACATGTGCATGGGATATCAACCTAAACTTATTCAAGTACCTCTGCACAATGCTTTAAGATGGAACAAATAATGTCTACTAGACTAATAATAAGAACAATTATATTCTATGGCTTGACTCCAGATTAGTGACAAGTACATAATATTAATTTAATATAAAATAATGAAAAACACAAAACCCATTCCAGAAATTCAAGAGAAATTCTGTATTGGAGAATTAAACAATACTACTATCCAAAGTAACATTTTATGTTTTTCTTTTTATTAATTTTATTTTTTTTTTGAGAGCGATTTCTGTTGTTGGGTGCATGCACTTACCAGAGAAACAAAGACAGAGAGAGAGATAGTGAGAAATGATCGTCCAGGGAGATGACCATGCTGCACTCCTTTCTCCTCCATTCTCCTCTGAGGAGTTTGGGCACATATGCACATGTGCCTGGTGTGAGTTTCAAGCCACCAGATCCAGGACTCGAACCATGGTTAACTATGTTGGAGTCCAGCACCTTAATCACTATACCACATGCTAGCTAGCCCCCAAAGTAACATTTTAAAAGTTAACCAACATATGACTAGATTACAAATGCAAAAGGAACACTAAACATAATTCGATGTTGATTTTTAATTTAAATGATAATAAATGAGAAACAAACAAAAAAGATTAGCAGGTGGTGTGGTGGTTAAGGTACTGAACTTTCACATGGCTGCCTGTGGTTCAAGTCCTAGATCTGGTCGCTTGTTTTCTCTCTCTTCGTCTTTTTTTTTTTTTTTTTTTTTGAGAGGTTGTTGCTATAGGGCACATGCACTTGCCAGACAAACAGAGAGACAGAAAGACAGAAAGTGAGAAATCCCCCCCAGGGGGGATGGCCATGCCACAATCCCTTCTCCTCCATTCTCCTCTCAGGATCTTGGGCACACACGCACATACGCCTGGTATGAGTTTTAAGCCATCAGGTCCAGGACTCGAACTGCGGTCGACTACGTGGGAGTCCAGCGATCTAGCCATTAAGTAACTGCTGGTCCCGTCTCTCTCTATCTTTTTCTGGTGAGCGCACATGCCCTGTAGAAAGTTTTAAAAATAATTAGAAATAAAATCAGATATGTAATTCTTTCAAAAACATTGCTAGGGTCTTATAGAAAACATCTCACATAATGTTGACTTTAGATGTATTCTTTTTTTTTTTTTTCTTTTTAAGAGAGATTTTTGCTATAGGGCATGTGCACTTGTCAGCAAGACAGAGAGAGATAGAGAGGCAGAAAGCAAGAGTTCATGCCTCAGGGAGATTGACCTCACTACAATCCCTTCTTCTCTATTTTCCTCTCAGATTTTGGGCCTGCACAAACACGCTCCTCATGAGTTTCAAGCCTCCATGTTCAGGACTTGAACCGCAGTCTACCACTTGGAAGTCCGGAGACATAACTACTATGCTATTTGCTGTTTTAACTTTATTTCTAAAGTTAAAACAAATTATATGTATTAGTTTTTTTGTTGTTGCATTGCAGATTACACCAGTTTAGTGGCTTAAAACAATATTCATTTATTACCTTGTAGTTCTGTAACTCACCAACTATATTCTATTTAAGAAATACTTTTTAAAAATGAAAATCATCCTGGGTGTGTGTGCATGCATGGCCAATATCCCAAGAAGAAAGTAGAGGAGAAGGGATTGCAGTGTGGCCGGTCCCCCAGGGAGGCGATTTTTCCCTTTCCCTCTCACTGTCTCTTTCTGTGAGTCCATATCCCCTATTGGCTAAATAAATAAATAAATAAATAAAAATTAACACCATTCTTATTCAGCAGAAATAACCAATTTAAAATATGGTTGGTAGATAAGATGTGACTTTATATATCCATATACATATATATGTTTATATATGTATTCATACAATGGGAAAGGAACAAGGAAAAATGTTCAAAATGCTACTTGCGAACATAAAAACTTATAATTTGGGACATATATATATATATTTATTGAGGATGACACTCAATATTAAAAGGGTAAAGATGAGCTACAGATTTATGTACTTAAGAAACTAGGATTGAATTTCCAATTGTTCATGGAACATGAGAACACTATTTTAAAATTCGTATGGAGGGGCCAACAGATGGCATGCTGGTTAAAGAGTTGGACTCCCACAAAGCCTACTTTGGTTGAAGTCCCAGAACTGGCAGCTTTACTAATTACACCGGGAACATATAGGGGGATGCCCAAAATCCTGGGAGGAGAACGGAAGAGAAGGGATTGCAGCATGGCCATCTCCCCTGGGGGGGGGGGTGATAAATACTTTCTCTCCCACTGTCTCACTCTGTCTCTAGTGAGTGCATGTGCCCTATGGAAAAACAAAATAATTCATATGGAGATTTCAAATTCAAACTTCATGAAAGCTGGACCCAGCCAATAGATCCTTATCTTCTCATTGGAAGAATGTAGTGTAGACATGCCTTTTAAAAATTAAATATGTGGGGCCAAGAGGTGGCATTGTGGTTTATTTGCTGGAGTCCCACATGGCTAACTGTGGTTTAAGACCCAGACTGGCACCTTGAAAGGCATGCCAGATGTATGTGTGCCCAAAATCTCGAGAGGAGAATGGTGGAGAAGGGATTGTAGCATGGCCATTCTTCTAGTTGTGTGTGTGTGTAGGGGGAGTTTCTTGCTTTCTGTATCTCTGTCTCTCCATCTCTCCAGTGCATGCACATGCCCTATAGGAAAAGTCTCTCAAATAAATAAATAAATAAAATAAATGTGTTACTGAACAAGGAAAATAATAAAAAAAGAAATGAAGATCCTCACGTGCCAATATTAAATCACAAGTATAGCCATACGTTGCCATAATCCAGGAAGGTGTCACTCCTGGTTACAAGTCTTAATGTCTGTATACAGGTCAATACACAGGTAATATTTCTCTATGTATGAACAGACAATTAAAAATGTAATTTCAATACAGCACTATTTTTATAACACACACACACACACAAATCACTAAGATTATTTTTAACTATCTACAAAATATTTCTGGGAGAAAAATATAACTGATTGAAGTCTATAAACATTTAAAAAAATTAGAAAATAAAAGGAGAAAAATTTTTTAAAAATGAACTAAAAAGGAATAAGTTTCATAATAGAAAAAATACTATATTTTTACAAATTAAAATAATTATAAAACTAAACTGATGTTAAAATAGTATGGGGATAAAGTAGTGAAAAGAATTTTGAAGACAAAAGTAGCAGCAGTGAAAAATTTGCTGACCTGAAATTAAGGACTTGCTGGAAAGTTTATACTAAATAAAATAATGTGGTAGTGACACAAAAATGGATAAACTAATAGAATAGAAAAGAATATCTAGAACCACCCCTACAAAGTTCAATATGGGAAGCTGTGCTTTGCCATTTGTATGTGCATGTGGAAGATGGGAGAATACAGAGTCATAATCATATAATATACAGTGACAAGAAAAATCATTGAAGTTATAGAGTAACAATAGCTAGCATAGAAAATGCTATTGTTCTTAATCTTTTACTTTGTTAACTCATGTATACCTCAGACCAGTTCTGTGAAATCTGTATTATTACTATTATCATTATCATCCCCCCACCCCCTCATTACAGACAAAGGAACTGGATACAGAGAATCTGATTTTTTGAAACCAAAGTTGTGATTTAAAAAGAAGCAGACTTGAAATATATATATGTACATATATAAAGAATTTTTTTTGTTATTTTTGGTTAACATGTTAAATACCTGTAAGGCATGACAATAACTACATAAGGGGAAGATAAGATTTCTTTCTACTTCTAAATGTGATACTAGGTTACTTTAGGCACTAAAGCAGAGTGAGTAATGTTTTTCTAGTTTCGCATCAGCCTGTTTTAACAGATCAAGGTAATGTTTGTTGTCAGATGTATATAACCTAATGTTAACTTTGTGGTCTAAAGTGTTTAGCTATCCAAGCTAGATTTCTTAGTAGACCAAATCTTTTGTTGTTGAAGTGTTCTGAGGTATATGTTGATGTTTAAAAAACTTATTTGTTAAAATGCTTTAAATTTAATCTCCGAAGATCTACTTTTTAAACTCCCCATACCCTGTAGTTACCAATTCTACATGTATTAGTCCCAGTCCTTTAGAAATAGGTTAAGTTGATGGGCCAGCAAGTGGCATGGTGGTTAAAGGCACTGGACTCCCACATGGTTGACCATGGTTCAAGTCTCAGACCTGGTTGCTTGCTTTCTCACTTCCTCTCTCTCTCTCTCTGTTTCTCTTTGATCAAATTGGAAAATAATAATAATAAATAAAGTTAAATAAAAAAATTCTTTAAAAAAAAGAAGAAATAGGTTAAGTTGAACCAGCTTGAGGGAGGAACTTTCTATGGGGCTTGTTTTCCAAAGAAAAAAGTTGTTTAGAGGAACATAATTATAAGCCAACTTGAGTATTTTGAAAGCCATGGGAAAATACCTAAGTGAGGCTTATGAATGGAAGTATGCCCAAATTATACTCTGCTTAAAGAGGTGATAACAAATACAGATAACGAAAAAAAAAAAAAAGCTGACTAGTTCCAGAACCTGTGTGCTTAATCACTATGTAAGTAGACATATTTTCATTGTATATCTTCCCAGTAAACATAGGAAATTAAGACATCACAATAAGAAATGATTTCTTAAGCAAGACACTAATATTTAAATGATGAAGAATAATCTAGACCTGGTTTAAAACTAAAAGAAAAATAATAAAAATAAAATAAACCTGTATAACCATGTACTATAGAATTGAACTAAATAAGAAGCTCAGACTTAAGTATGACCTTTGTTTTTTTTTTTTCTCCTTTTTTTTGTGGATAAATTTTTGCTATAGGGTGTGTACACTTGCCAGAGAGAGGGAGAGAGAAAATGGGACAATCCCCCCAGGGGGGTGGCCACACCACAATCTCTTCTCTTCCATTTTCTTCTCTAGATTATGGAGCCACTAGCCACATGTGTCTATTTACAGTATTTATGTCTGTTTAAAATTACTAAAATTAGAAATTCAGTGCCTGGTTTTCCCAGCTGTATTTCAAGTGCTCAGAAACCACGGTGGCTAGCAGATGCCATATCTGACAACGCAGATCATAGAATAGCCCCATTATCACATTATCACAAATCCCTATAGGACAGCCCTTGTACAGAACAAACACAATACATAGGTACTAGGAGATACATATGATGCTTTATATTGTGGATCTGTTTGTGATTCCAGAACAAACAAATAAAAAGCAAAACAAAACAATTTTTTAAATTATCTAAGTATCCATCAATGCAATAATAAAGATATAATATAGAGGGACCAGCGTAATGGCTATGTAGCTGAACTCCCAAGTAGTCAACCGCGGTTTGAGTCCCGGACCTGGTGGCTTAAATTCACACTGGGTGCGTGTACGTGCGTGCCCAAGATCCCGAGAGGAGAATGGAGGAGAAGGGATTGCGGCGTGGCCATCCCCCCCTGGGGGGTGATTTCTTGCTTTCTGTCTCTCTGTCTTTCTGGCGAGCACACGCACCCTATAGCAAAAAAACAAAACAAAACAAAACAAACAAACAAAAAAGCAACAAAAACAAAAAACAAAAACAAACAAACAAAACTCTTAAAAAAAAGATATAATATAGAGTAATACATAGAGTAATGCTAAAATGTCTTAATTAGATCTAAACATTATAGATAACTCTCAAAAATATTATGTAAAAAATACACAGACTATTTGGACATTGTGATAGAGTTCAGCAGGATTTTAGAAATATTAGTTTTATTGTTTTATGCCTGTGGTTAAGGAATGAAAGCATGAATGAAATACACAATTAATTCTTGGTGGTGAAATCTCTGAGGATAAGACAAGGAGAGGGTGCGCAAAAGACTGGTTTGTGGTTCAATTTTATTTAAAATGCTTTTATCTTAAAAAAATTAACTAATGGCATTATGAGAAAATAGTGTTTACTTTTGAGGATGAGACCACGGGCATATATTAATTATTCTTTGTATTTGTCCCAGCTTTTAAAATAATAAACAGAAAATTGATTTTATAGTTACAGAAGAGTGTGATAAAAGAATTTTGCTTCCTCTTAGGTTGGGAGAATTTTCAAATGATTTCTCTTATCCTGGTAATGAGAACAAGCTGAATGAACCACAAAATTATTGTTCTCTAAAACTCATCAGAGAGACTTTTCAAAGAAAACTAATGAACTCAAATCCAGAAAGTGACAATTTCTACCCCTCAGAAAGAATAAACACAAAATGGTTCTCATGCTTGGCTGTGCAGAAGTATGTTGCTATATATAAAAAGGAAAACAGGAAAAATGTTTAATAAGCTTTTTAGGGTTTTTAAAATCAAAACTAAAAAGTATAGAGACCTGGAAACAAAAATGAAAGTAGCATTTATATGCAGATGGTATGATATGACTGCCTACATAGAAAGTCCTAAAAAACTTACTAAAAAAATAATACTAGGATTATAAAATGAATTTAGCAATGTCACAGGACACAGAGTATAAAAAATAATAGCTGTTTCCCTATATACTAATGGTGAATAACTGGAATGTGCTTACAATACAATATTTAAAGTAATGTCTAAAATCATAATATACTTAGAGATATAGTCGCCTAATTTTTAGTATACTAAAAATGGGAAAACATGGCTCAGATAAATTACAGAAGACCTAAATCAAGACAGAGATATACCATGTTCATATACCGAAATACACAGCATTATTAAAACCTCAACTCCCTTCGAATTGGGGTACAGACATAGTACAATTCAAAACAAGTCCTGGCTCATTTGTTCTTTTTTATAAAAACTGGAAAATTGTTTCTATAAAGTACATGGAAATGTAAAGACCCTGAAATAGCCAAAACAGTTGTAAACCTAAGTAACTGAATTGAAAGACTTACTGTATCTGAATTGAAATGTTTCTGTGAAGATATAGGAATGAAGACTAGGTGGTATAAACTCAGGATAGGTTAATGAGTGACAATGCACAATCTTAAAATAGACTCAGGCATGTAATGTCAAATGACTGTAAGATAATTAAATGAGGGTTAAAACTATTTTCAATAACGTGTTACAATAAATCATTGTTGATATGGCTAAAAAAGGACATTATTCCAATCTCTTGCAAAAAAAAAAAAAAGTCACCTTGAAGGTGTATCACATGCCCCAAGATAAAGCCTAGAATTTTAAACTTTCTAAAAGAAAGTATAAGAAAATACACTGTGACTCAATATGCTGTCTAGGCAAAGTTTTCTTAAAATAAAAAATAAAACCATTCATTTTTCTCTAAAAATTTGAAATTAGACTTCATCAAAATGAAAACTTGGGCTCATCGATACACATTATTTGGAAAATAAATCAGTAAGTCACAGACTGAGAAAAAATATTTGTTATGCATACACTTGGCAAACAACTTTTATTCAGAATACTAAAAACATTAGTGTATAAAGAAGTCACTTAATGAGTGGGGAAAAACTTACTGAGATATTTTAGAAAAGAAGCTATCCAAATGACCAATAAGCACACTAAAAAGTGCTCAAAATCAGTAGTTATCGGAGAAAGGCAAAATAAAATCATAATGAGATACCATAGCACACCTACTATTAATAGGATAATTTAAATTAAAAGGCCTAACCACAGGACTAGTCTTTTGTGGCCTTGGTGGTTAAGGCAGCTGGAGCCCACATGGCTAATCATGCGGTTTGAGTCTCAGACCTGGTAGCTTAAAAATCACACTGGGCACGTGTGCTTGTGTGCCCAAAATCCTGAAAGGAAAAAGAAATGGAGAGGGGAATGGGATGTGACCATGCACCATTGGGGGTGCTTTCTCACTTTCTCTCTCCCTGCCTCTGTCTCGCTGTCTCTGTCCATCTCTCTCCAGTGAACACATGTACCTTCTGGCAAGTTAAAAAAAAATTGATAAGGCTGTTGAAATTAAATGTTAGAATGTTAAACAGCCAGAATTCATACTTTGTTGATGCAAGTGTAAAACTATACATTTTAGAAAGCTTTTAGGCAATTTCTTAAAAAGTTAAACATATGTCTCCCCTTTGACCCAGCAATACAACCCCTAGGGGATTCATACAAAAGAAAGAAAGATGTAAGTCCATGAAGGAAACTTTATTCAAGAATACTAACGAGGCTCTAGTAGCCTTGTGCATAAGAAAGCTAAACTGAAAACAACGTAATAGTCTATCAACAAACAAATATTGCCACAAAATGGCATACTACATATCAATAAAAAGACATGAGCTACTGATCTGAACAAGCACAGAAAAGTGTCAAAAACATCCCTGCTGAGCAAAACATAACCTAGATACAGAAGAGTACAAATTGTATAAAGCCATGCATGTGGAGCTCTGGAATAAGTGATTTTAGTTCTTAATATCAGAAATAAAATCAGCAGTTGTTTCCATGAAGGTGGAGTTTGGGAAGAAGCGCATCACATCCTCATGATGATAGGGATATAGAAGTTCAGTATAGCTGAGACCAATCTTAACTTTGCCATAGTCATGCCTCAACAAAGAAGAACGCAGTCCCTGAAAAATAAAATTTTTAAAGCATAAAACTCAGAATATTTTAGAGAGATGAATGCTACAAGTATCTGACTGGAAAAACAACCTACAGTATAATCCTATGGGTGTCTACCCTCAAAATTCATAACAGTCATCTCCAAAAAAAAAATTCATAACAGTCATGGACAGAGTAACAATGCTCATTGAGTACTATGACCTTTGATTTTTTTGTTAATGAGCACATGACCAAGATGATGTCAGAAATTAGTTAACTCATGGGAACCAGCAGTTAGCGTAATGGCTATGTCGCGGGACTCCCACGTAGTCGACCGCGGTTTGCATCCCGGACCCGGTGGCTTAAAATTCACACCAGCTGCGTGTGCGTGCGTGCCCAAGATCCTGAGAGGAGAATGTAGGAGAAGGGATTGCGGCATGACCATCCCCCCTGGGGGGGGATTTCTCGCTTTCTGTCTCTATGTCTCTGGCGAGCGCACGCGCCCTATAGCAAAAATCTCTCCAAAAAAAAAAAAAAAGAAATTAGTTAACTAATTTGTAAAATAAATCTTGATGCTCCACTAAATGCCAGTTTCAGACTTTAGATATACAAAGCAAATGGGTTTCCAGCTCCCATGGAACTAACATTCAAGTGGAGAGAAAGGTGAACTATAAATAAATCAGATGAATATAAAATCGTCCCATCAGCAGTGAAGTTCAATTGCTGCATAGAAATTGAGATAATGCTGGACAGTGACCAAGCTGGGAGCAGGTGGCTGTAAGGAAACCTTCCTAGAGACAATAAAGCTTGAAGCCCAGCTGTTGTGGTGCAGCGATGGCACACATGAGGGCCTTAGGGAAGAATTGGGTCCAGTTTCCACTGTGTACACTGAGCACATGTGTAGATAACTGGCTAGCTGAAAAAGGATGGCAGGGGCTGGGTGTAGGAATGCAGACTCTGTCGTGGTGCTTGTCTTTTTCAAGAAAGGAAAGAGAGGGAGAAATGGCAGGGGGGAGGGAGATGAGGTTTTAGAAAAAGATGTGAGCTGATACCTGAATAAAAAATGTAAATTTAAGGCATTTATGCAGAGGCAAATATACAAATGCCTTCAGTAAAGAGGAAGTTTAGCTCTTTTTGCAGAATAAATAGAATACTAGTTTCTTTGAAACCCAGTGAGCAAGACATAATGTGGTACAAATGAAAAAGGGAAAGTGACAACAGAAAAAAATTTATATAGCTATCTAATTTTAAATAAAAATTAACATAGAATTAATATACAGTTGACGTTATATATAATGTCATTAAATTTTTTTCTTTTTTTTCTTTTTCGGGAGCTTTTTGCTATATGGTGCGCGCACTCACCAGAAAGACAGAAAGAGACAGAGAGATAGGAAGTGAGAAATCACCCCCCAGAGGGGATGGCCATGCAGCAATCCCTTCTCCTCCATTCTCCTCTCGGGATCTTGGGCACGCACGCACACGCGCCCAGCGTGAGTTTAAGCCACTGGGTCTGGGACTCAAATCGCGGTGGGCTACATGGGAGTTCAGCTACATAGCCATTACACTAACTGTTGGTCCCAAATTTTTTTTATTTGTAAAGTGAATTTACAAATATATCAGTCGGGATGACCTTCAAAGAATAGACTTTACAATGGCAAGATTGAAAATGGAACCAGTTTAGAAGACAAATGTAATAATTCTAGCAAACTATTTAAGGAAAGATAGAAAGAATGATCAGATAAACAGAATAGGAAAGGGAGTGCTCTCAGCATGAAGGTGGAAAACAAAGACTAGAATCAAAGATATTTGCTCATTCTTTGGTCTGAGAAAGTTCTGGATAAAGGTGTCATGAACTGAAAAGTTGGTGGAGAATAAAAGAAAAGTAGATTGGAGAGGAAGAAGGTACATATCAAGAATTCTGTTTGTAGGCATGTTAAAGTTTGATGTGCTCATTACACATCCCAGTAGGCATGCTGAATAGGAATTACATAAAGTTGGAACTCAGGACAAATGTGCTTAAAAGACACAGTACAATCCCATTCATCTGATTAACACCTAACAAGAAAGAAATTTTATGAATGATATTTTTTATCTCTGATTTTTCCCCCAATAAAGTGAAGAAAAAAAAGAATAAATAATTTGACTTTTTTACTAACACTGTCAAGAGTTAAAACATGGGTGCTGTGTGTGTGTATGTATGTGTATTTGAGGGAATAAAGGCTTTTTTAAATTATTTATTTATTTTGTTTTTTTGTCATATGGTGCATGCACTTGCCGGAGAAAGACAGGCAGAAAAAAAGGGAAAGTGAGAAATCACAACCCAGGGCAGATGGCCACACCGCAGTCCCTTCTCCATTCTTCTCTTGGGATTTTGGGCACATATACACACATGGCCAGTGTGTTTTTCAAGCCACTGTCTCCAAGAAGTTAACTGTGGAGTTGTCTATGTGCAAGTCAGCACCTTAACCACCATGCCCCCTGTTGGCCCTGGAGGCTATTTTTTTTGTTGTTGTTGGGTATATATGTGTTAGGTTTTTGCCATAAGGTCCCTGCACTTGAACCCAGCATTGATTTCAAACCATTGGGTTTGCTAGGTCTGAGACTCCAACTGCAGAGTTGGTCCTGTGGGATCCAGCTTCTTAACCACCGTGCCACTCACTGGCCCTAGAGGTAATGTTTTAGTAAAGGTTTAAAGACTTTTGAAATTGGTATATTGCAATGAAATGCTCTGAATCTTATTTTTAAAATGTCTTTATATGTAGCAAATTTATTTGAATGTCATATTCACAGAATTACTCAAATGTCATATCCACGAAATGAAAGGACTCATTGTACAGTGATTCCAAACATCAAGTAATTAGAAATGAATGTGAGGTGGATGAAAATGATGGAATTATTCTCATGTTCAGTTATTTTCAAACATATAAGCAAGATTCAAGTGTCCATTCTGTGAGGTATATATTATTGGAATAAAACCTAAATTACTTTTAACCCTACTTCAAAGACAACCTAGAATTTTACATCTGCTTTGTAAGGCAGTCTTAAACAGGCATGCTGGCAGTGTGTCAAAAAGATATTATGAGGGATTCTGATAAAAGGCTTAAGAATGACTCTTCTTTTGACTGTGAACAATGTTATATATTAAATAATAGTTGAATAAAATGTGAAGCTCTAATATTTCATAGTGTAACTAGAATTTGCTATTTCTCTTGCTGGTGTGTTCTTTGTAAACCACTTCCAGGAATGTGTTCCTTGAGGTTAAATACCACTGTTTTCTAATGAAAAAGAAGAAGAAAAATTGCAAAGGCTACAGAATTCTGTGTCTCTTTTCTTCTTTAGCTTCATGTTGTCTAGCTACAGTTTACAGGAATTTGGAAAATTTTTATTAGAGTGAAGATTACTTTTTTTGTCACCATAGTCATATATTAGCATTTCTATTCGAAAGTTCCTATGTTTTCTAAATTTAGGTCCTACATATGTGCCTAGTAAGAGATTCTCATGAGTTTCTTCAGACACTTCTATCTGGTTATAAAATTTTCAATGTTACATACATAAACAAATATAAATATGTTTTACAATTTATTATACATCTTCATCTTCAAACATTGGAAAACAAAATAGTGTGGTTTCACAAAGGAATTTACCATCTACCTTTTGCACTTCTGGTTGGGAAGAGTAAATGGGAAAGATAATGTGATAATAATGAACATGAGAGTTCTAAGTGACCTAATAAATTACCCACGTTATCCTCTGGCATCGTTGCATTGCTGCTTGTGTATACAATATTTAGACCTCTGGAGACCGGAAAGAAATGGGTGCATGCAAACAGGAAACCAGAGGCAGTCAGAAATATGGCCTACAGTCCCTGTTTTCTTGCTTCACATGTTTAACCTTTCCTTTTATCTATTCGTTGCTCTGAGTTCTTTCCATCCTCTCTCTTTTTTTTTTTTGCCCGAGCTGAAAGTTGCATGTATTATTAGGGTAGGGGAATAATTATGGTTCTATTTTTCACCCTTACAAAAGTCGTGGGTGATTGTCAGTGGTGATTTTATAGCTATATTTTTGTTCTAAAGTATTTATTATCTAGCTGCAGCCAAAATCTACATGTGGATACAGCATCTAGAAAGAAGTTTCATTGGGAAGAAATTTTTCCTTTGCACAGTAATTGCTTCTTGTCAGCCCTCTTATTAATGAACAGACAGAGACAGCATGTGGCTTTTTGTCTAGTCTCCCCTTTAGAAAATATCTTTTCAGAACTCTGGGATTGGCCATAGATAAAAATTACAGAAATAATTGAGAAGTGATTTTTCTCCTGAAACAAAATTTTCTCCCAAACTATGTTTGCCTGTGAAAGCATCAACTAGAAGTAATTTTGGGATTTTTCTAATTCACTAATGATTGAGTCAATTGGAATTAAAAACTTTAATAAGTTTTAGACAGTAATTTACCTGCATAGAAACCTGAACAGAACTACATTTTTAAGCCTACTTTCTATGTATTACTAGAAAATATATATATTTTTAAATTTATACTCCTTCATAGCAGGTGATGCAGGTACACCCCTCTTGTACATTTCTGGAGCATGACGTTATGAACAGCTTTGCTACAGACAGAAGTGCTTGGACAAATAGTGATGAGGTCATTTCTCAAATAGTAAAATATAATCTTATACTCTTCATCTTCAGCTCTCAACTGTCTTTTATCTTGCCTACCTGTCTTTTTTACTGTTTCTGATGCAGGACAATAAGCTTTGTATCCTTATACATCCTAATGAATTGAGGAAACCCCTTTTACCCTCCTCATCAAGAATGTTATGATTTAAACATCTAAAAGGATTTTTAGAATAGTATCTTGCTATGGGTTGTTGGGAATATATTTATGATGATAGTAGAGTTTTCCAGTTTTCACTAGAGTAGTTTAATATCTCCCTTTCCCTGGGGTAAATATGTGCCTTGGATAGAGTAATCTTTAATTCAAGGTGGTGCTTTGTGAGGCAATGCTAAAAATCCAGTTCAAACACTGAAGAAACAGTGTTTGAACTCAATATTATATACTCTTCTTTTATTCTTTTCTTTTTTTTTTTGGAGAGATTTTTACTGTAGGGCGCGTGCGCTCGCCAGACAGAGAGAGACATAGAGACAGAAAGCGAGAAATCGCCCCCCAGGGGGGATGGTCACGCCACAATCCCTTCTCCTCCATTCTCCTCTCGGGATCTTGGGCACGCACGCACACGCGCCCGGCGTGAGTTTTAAGCCACCGGGTCGGGGACACGAACCGCGGTCAACTATGTGGGAGTCCAGCGACATAGCCATTATGCTAACTGCTGGTTCCCAATATTATATACTCTTCATTAACACTGTTATTAATCCAGAGAGCTAATGGAATCATCCTTCATAAAGGTCTCTTAGCTATATATCTGGAAGGATAAAATATTCTGCAGGTTGGGTAGCATGATCTCTAAAAAGTTGGTTAGCAAGCTGACTTCATCTCTGTATTATCCCTAAATATAACAGTTTTGTCAAACAAAATTGTCCTTTAAGAAAATTAAAACTATAGGTTCTTGATATAATAAATATTAACTAGGAAATAATTTATTTGTAAAATAAAATTACATTAAGATAATGAGCATAACATTAAAAAGATTATTCTTTCTCCTGAGTTTGGAGAATAATTCTATGTGAGAATTATTTCAAAGAGATAGACTATGAGGAATAATTTCATATTTTACATATATGCAAATTTTATTGTTATATGTCCTTGAAGTAAGCAAGTTCTCATGCTTGATAACGATGAAATCTTGAATTGAGATGAAAAAAAAGATCTTGTTCATGAAGGTATTCAAAGATCAAATACAGAAGAGCCTGTTACTTAGAGTTAATTCTTAATTATGTATTAGTGGAGAATATAAAATATACCCCATTTATACTACTTCACCTTGTTAATCTTTTTTTTTTTTTTTTTTCTGCCAGGGTATTTCTGGCAAGAACAGACATAACCTGTTTAAGTTCCATTTACCACCCTTTCTCTTTCTATCCGGTACACATAATAATGATTAATCAGATTATTTAGAGACTAGCAGCAGGAGATGAATACTAGCAAAGTAAGCAATAATACATAAACCAGATGACAAGAAGTGTAATCATTGAGAACAAAACTCAGGAGATATAATTTATAAATCATGTGACGTTTAGCTCTCTTTTATCAGAGCATCCCCAGCTGTCATATGTAGAGATAAATCTACAGTTAACCAAAATTTTTTACTTCCCTGGGTATTTTGCCAGGGAAGAATAGGCTAAAAGATCTTCAAAATGATAATTACCTTTCCAGTGCTTTCTGTTCCCTACCCACAGAATCAACACCCACTATTCTGTGATTTTTCTGTCTTGAGATTCTATTCACTATACTTCTGCAGTATTCATATATGTCTTTCCTTTATATTTTCTGCCACTACATGCATTTTTGTTTGTTTTTAAATCTCTCATGAACAAATGATTGCATTAGCTTCACAATAGACATCCTCATTCCTGTTTTTGCCACTTTATCTCTTCTCTTTAGCACTATCGCACAAGAGAATCCTGGTCAGATGACTCCTTCCCTTAAAAAAAAATGAAAGAAAGTAGAAAAGATAAGGAAAAATATTTTTTCTTTCTCATTAACTGTTACTGAAGTCTGAGATTTATAGGAAAGACATTTAAGAGCTATTTGCAATAACTACTTCATATGTTAACTTTTTCATAAAGACTTCTGCAAGCTTATTTGTTATAATTAACTTCTAATTGTATCTTTTTAGCATTTTGATTCAATTTTTTATTTACTATCATAGATTCTATATTATAATCATTTCAGTTCATCTGTATTATACCCATGAACTCTAAGCTATATAGAAACAGATTCTTCTGTATCTGCCAAATTATGTATTGGTGGTGATAAAATATGAATGAAATTTACTAACTGAATTGAGTGTGTAAGTGTGGTGAGGTGAAAAGTTTTATCTTTATTGTTTTTATTCTGTTCTTTATTAACAGAATTTAATTCATTTATCAATGATAAATCTCAGGTTTGGATTATATAATTGACTGCAAGTCTCTTTTCTGTGCCACTTAGGATGAGGTTGTTTTCCAAGGTAATATTGCAGTGAATTTATGCAAATAGGAATTACCTATGGAAGTTACTTGATTTAATTTCTTTATGTAGCTTTTAAGATTCTGCATGTCATTTATTAATATCTAATCATTGATTTCAAGCATTGGACATCCAGCATGTACTAGGCATTATATTAGACCATGTACATAAAGCAGATAATATGTAATAATTATAATATTAAATAGTATGATATATAATAAAGGAAACAACAAAATAGTATGTTATTTTTCTTTACATATAATACATGTAATATATAACACATAATGCATACTGTAACATACAACATTTAATATATATGCATATATATTCTGCTTTAAGTATCCCAGTAACCCCACAACACAGATATTATTCCCTTGTTATAAATAATGAGACTGAAGCTTGGAGAAAATAATTAACTGTCCTAAGATCACAGAGGTGAAGTTTAATATCCATTTTTGTGGTTCCAAAGCTTTATATTATTCATATACTCTCTTTTTGCCACTTTTGTTCTCTTTGACACATACATAGACTCATTTTAAGCTCTCCATCTTTTTCTATTCTATTGTCGTTACTTGGAATTTCATTTCTATTGGATAAGTTGTTTTTGTTTTTAATTGTCAGAGTGCGTGTGCTTGCCAGAGAGAGACAGAGGAGAGAGAAGGATAGGGAGGAAGCACAAGCACGCCTCATTGAATTCAGGGCCAGGATTTGAACTGCAGTAGACCATGTGGGATTTGGCTGTCTTAACCACTAAGCTATGGGGTTGGCCCTGGCTAAATTCTTAAGATTCATCTTCTGGAGAGAGAAGGATAGGGAGGAAGCACGCCTCATTGAACAAGCTTTCAGGGCCAGGATTTGAACTGCAGTAGACCATGTGGGATTTGGCTGTCTTAACCACTAAGCTATGGGGTTGGCCCTGGCTAAATTCTTAAGATTCATCTTCTGGTCTTTGATCCTCTTAGCACACACAATGATGAAAATGATAGCCTACCATTGTACGCTGTTTGTTGAGTACTTACTGTGTGCAAAGTGTTTTATATTCATTCTATCTTAATTTATTTTTCTCTTTTTGGAGCTTCTACCGTAGAGTCCATGTACCTTCCAGAGACAGAGAAGGAAAGTGAGAAATCACCCCTCAGGAGGGATGGGTACACTACAACCTCTTCTCCTCCATTCCCCTCTTGAGATTTTGGGCATGCACTTAAATGCACCTGCCGTGGTTTTCAAGTTGCTAGGTCTGAGACTCAAAACATGGTCAGCCATGTGGAAGCCCAGTGCCTTAACCACCACACCACCTGATGGCTCTTCTTAATTCTTTCATAGCACTTGGAGGGTGATACAAATATCTGTTACAGGTGAGAAAACTGAGGCTTCACAAGATTTTGTAAGTGCTCAAAGTCACGAGCAGGCACTATTTTGTATTGTACTACATAATCCATATGCTAATTACTATTCATTTTTTAAACCTCTATTTAAACCTTGGTTTATAATTGTTCTGTGTATAGCCAGCAGGTGGCATGGTGGCTGAGGGTGCTGGGCTCCCACATGACCAACTATGGTTTGAATCCTGAACCTGGCAACTTTCTTTCTCACTTTTTTTTTCTCTCTCTCTTGCCTATTCCTCTCTGGTCAAATTAAAGTAAATAAATAAAGTTAAATAAGATAATTTTTTTTGAAGAGGTTTTTGCTATAGGGTGTGTGTACTCACCAGGCAGACAGAGAGAGACAGAGAGACAGAAAGCGAGAAATCACCCCCCGGGGGGATGGCCACGCCGCAATCCCTTCTCCTCCATTCTCCTCTCGGGATCTTGGGCACGCATGCACACGCGCCTGGCATGAGTTTTTTTAGCCACCGGGTCTGGGACACGAACTGTGGTTGACACATGGGAGTCCAACGACTTAGCCATTACACTAACTGCTGGTCCCAATAAGATAATTCTTTAAAAAAAAATTGTCCTCTGTAATTTTAACTTGGTTTTCCAAAATAAATAGAAAATTCCTTTAGAATCTAGTTGCCCCTCTGTAAGAAAGTTATCTCTATATATTTTGATATATCTATATCTATATCTATATGGCAGTTAAAAATTCCTATTTTAGGGGACCAGAAGATGGCACAATGGTTACATCTCTGGACTCCAACGTGTTCAATTACAGTTCTAGTCCCAGACCTGGCAGCTTAAAACTCACACCAGGCATGTATGCATGCATGCCCAAAATCATGAGAGTAGAATGGAGGAGGGGGATGGAAGTGCAGCAGGGCCATTCCTCCAAAGGATGAGTTCTCACTCTCTGTATCTTTGGCTTTCTCTGTCTCTCTAGTGAATGCATGATCCCTATAACAAAACTAACAAAACTATCTCTAAAAATAAAATCCTACTCTATAGTACACAAAATTATCCAAATGCGGATAATGGGAAGTTATAGTTGGTGAAAGTTTAGATTTAGAACATAAGAATATATTCTAAGATTTAATAACATAGAGATTTAATGACTTAATGTCAGAGTTGATTAATTATTTGACAGAGGCTGGAGGCAATGAAATGCATGACACACTGAGACAGGTTTTTTTCCTTTTAAGACTGTAACTAACTGATGTTTCCACCTGCTCATAAGGGTCACTCTTACCAGAGGTGAGCTTTCTTTCATATTATGCCAAATATAGACATCTTTATTTGTTCAATGAGATCATCAATAGAAGAAGTCGGGCTGTGATTATACAAGGTCACAATATGTCAATAGTGAAGAATCTGGTTGCCGATAGAAGGATGATTTATTAGTACAAAATATATTATCAGCATTTCTATACGCTCAAGTATTATAAAAAAACTATTTTAATATCTATGAATTGAGTAGGCTATGATACAGCAATAATTAAACTCTAAATTATCACTGAATTAACAAACGGTTTATTTCTTGCTCTTCTTATATTACAAGATTGAGAAACTCTCCTGTTTACCCTACAAGTGGCACTTCATAAACTCAGGCCTTTTCATTTGTTTCTGATACTTGGAACATAGGCCTCAAAAGTCTTCATGGGAGAGGAAAAATTGGAAGAAGCTGTGGGGTGTTTTTGACTGTCACACTTGAGAGTAGTTAATAAAGCTTCTTTCCATGTACCTTTTACTCTGACAAAGTGGTGTGACCTCCAAAAGTTCTATTTGGTGAGCATTGTCTATAAGACATTGTATTAGGGGTTTTTTTGGTTTAATTTTTAACCACTGTAATAAAGCATAATGAACTTCATGGTTTAAACAATGCTACTTCATTATTTTTAAAGCTGGAGATGAAAACTCTAAAATAGATCTCATTGATTAAAATTAAGCTCTCGGTAAGGTTTATTTATTTTTTCTTCTAGATGTGCATTAGAACATCCATATTCTTCCCCTTTTCAGCTCATAAATGTTGCCCACATTTCTTGGTTTGGGGCTTATTTCCTCCTTGAAAAGTTGGAATAAATCCTTTTCATGCTGCCATCCCTCTCTTTTGCCTACCTTTTTCAATTTTAAGAAGTCTGATTAACAAATCATCTTGATCTCCTTATTTTAAGAATTCATTTCTTCCAAGAATAGTGAGACAGAGAGAAAGACGGGCACACCCAACAGGGGCATCACTTCACATTCACTGTCAGCCACATTCGATCCCCATCATGGATGTGTGTACATGGCATGTTCAGAGAGATCTCCAGATGTGAGCCTGGAACCTTCCTATGTGGAACAACCTCACAGAGCTTTGCACTTCAATGCCACCCTCAGATCCATAACCTCCTTACTTTAAGTCAGCTCATTACTAACTTCAATTCATCTGCTATATAACTTAATTCCATTTGACATGGAACTAATATATTCACAGAGCCTATTGGTTAGGACATAAGGGTTTTTTTCTTTTTTTCTTTTTCTTTTTCTTTTTTTAAGAATTATTCCATTTAACTTTATTTATTTATTGCTTTATTTTAATTTGACCAGAGAGGAACAGATAGGAAGGAAGGGAGGAAAAGTGGGAAAGCAAGCCACCATGTCTGTGACTTGAACCACGGTTGGCCATGTAGGAGTCCAGGACCCTTAACTACCATGCCACATGCCAACCCCTAGGATGTAAACTTTTTTTATTTTAAGATGGAAGGAACTCGTACACTTCCGGCCTCTAGCCCATCACTGGAATCTTGGCTGATAATGCAATGGATGACTGCAATTGCTTTTCTGTCTCACAGGCCTCTCTTCCCACAAAGACCATCAGGAAGAGAGTTGCCAATAATTTGTTGAAAGAAGATTATATTTTACATCTTTTCCTACCACTCAGGGCCCTAAGGGATATCTCTGGGGAGTCTCTTGATGGCCAGGGCCAAAGGTCCTTACTGACCTTGTCCTCTTAGGAAGATTTAGGCAGTAGCCATCTTCAGGATTGGTGATATTTGCATGGCGTGTCTGCTCTACGCAGTTAATGAACATGACTCAGATCAGTAACATTTCTTAGAAGCCATTTGGGATGTCTTTCATTTTGGGAGCATATGGATCAGTGCATGTAATAGTCGCTCAAATGGGATTTGGAAAGGAATGAAGGATTTGTTGGGGCAGTTGGGAATGGATTTGCAGGGGCATGCCTGGTGATGGACTTGTTAGGGAACAGAGAATATCGGACAAAAGGACTTCTAACCACTTCCTAGCACTAGGCCACATTCCTACCTCGCCTCCATTGGAGAGGGCAGGCTGTCCCGCCCACGGTGGCGAGCAAATACCCAGGATGGAACTGTCAAGCCAGGGCTCCGGTCCCTGTCGGATTTTCTCCTTTTATATTCATTCTATCTTAATTTATTTTTCTCTTTTTGGAGCTTCTACCGTAGAGTCCATGTACCTTCCAGAGACAGAGAAGGAAAGTGAGAAATCACCCCTCAGGAGGGATGGGTACACTACAACCTCTTCTCCTCCATTCCCCTCTTGAGATTTTGGGCATGCACTTAAATGCACCTGCCGTGGTTTTCAAGTTGCTAGGTCTGAGACTCAAAACATGGTCAGCCATGTGGAAGCCCAGTGCCTTAACCACCACACCACCTGATGGCTCTTCTTAATTCTTTCATAGCACTTGGAGGGTGATACAAATATCTGTTACAGGTGAGAAAACTGAGGCTTCACAAGATTTTGTAAGTGCTCAAAGTCACGAGCAGGCACTATTTTGTATTGTACTACATAATCCATATGCTAATTACTATTCATTTTTTAAACCTCTATTTAAACCTTGGTTTATAATTGTTCTGTGTATAGCCAGCAGGTGGCATGGTGGCTGAGGGTGCTGGGCTCCCACATGACCAACTATGGTTTGAATCCTGAACCTGGCAACTTTCTTTCTCACTTTTTTTTTCTCTCTCTCTTGCCTATTCCTCTCTGGTCAAATTAAAGTAAATAAATAAAGTTAAATAAGATAATTTTTTTTGAAGAGGTTTTTGCTATAGGGTGTGTGTACTCACCAGGCAGACAGAGAGAGACAGAGAGACAGAAAGCGAGAAATCACCCCCCGGGGGGATGGCCACGCCGCAATCCCTTCTCCTCCATTCTCCTCTCGGGATCTTGGGCACGCATGCACACGCGCCTGGCATGAGTTTTTTTAGCCACCGGGTCTGGGACACGAACTGTGGTTGACACATGGGAGTCCAACGACTTAGCCATTACACTAACTGCTGGTCCCAATAAGATAATTCTTTAAAAAAAAATTGTCCTCTGTAATTTTAACTTGGTTTTCCAAAATAAATAGAAAATTCCTTTAGAATCTAGTTGCCCCTCTGTAAGAAAGTTATCTCTATATATTTTGATATATCTATATCTATATCTATATGGCAGTTAAAACTCCCTATTTTAGGGGACCAGAAGATGGCACAATGGTTACATCTCTGGACTCCAACGTGTTCAATTACAGTTCTAGTCCCAGACCTGGCAGCTTAAAACTCACACCAGGCATGTATGCATGCATGCCCAAAATCATGAGAGTAGAATGGAGGAGGGGGATGGAAGTGCAGCAGGGCCATTCCTCCAAAGGATGAGTTCTCACTCTCTGTATCTTTGTCTTTCTCTGTCTCTCTAGTGAATGCATGATCCCTATAACAAAACTAACAAAACTATCTCTAAAAATAAAATCCTACTCTATAGTACACAAAATTATCCAAATGCGGATAATGGGAAGTTATAGTTGGTGAAAGTTTAGATTTAGAACATAAGAATATATTCTAAGATTTAATAACATAGAGATTTAATGACTTAATGTCAGAGTTGATTAATTATTTGACAGAGGCTGGAGGCAATGAAATGCATGACACACTGAGACAGGTTTTTTTCCTTTTAAGACTGTAACTAACTGATGTTTCCACCTGCTCATAAGGGTCACTCTTACCAGAGGTGAGCTTTCTTTCATATTATGCCAAATATAGACATCTTTATTTGTTCAATGAGATCATCAATAGAAGAAGTCGGGCTGTGATTATACAAGGTCACAATATGTCAATAGTGAAGAATCTGGTTGCCGATAGAAGGATGATTTATTAGTACAAAATATATTATCAGCATTTCTATACGCTCAAGTATTATAAAAAAACTATTTTAATATCTATGAATTGAGTAGGCTATGATACAGCAATAATTAAACCCTAAATTGTCTCAGAATTAACAAACGGTTTATTTCTTGCTCTTCTTATATTACAAGATTGAGAAACTCTCCTGTTTACCCTACAAGTGGCACTTCATAAACTCAGGCCTTTTCATTTGTTTCTGATACTTGGAACATAGGCCTCAAAAGTCTTCATGGGAGAGGAAAAATTGGAAGAAGCTGTGGGGTGTTTTTGACTGTCACACTTGAGAGTAGTTAATAAAGCTTCTTTCCATGTACCTTTTACTCTGACAAAGTGGTGTGACCTCCAAAAGTTCTATTTGGTGAGCATTGTCTATAAGACATTGTATTAGGGGTTTTTTTGGTTTAATTTTTAACCACTGTAATAAAGCATAATGAACTTCATGGTTTAAACAATGCTACTTCATTATTTTTAAAGCTGGAGATGAAAACTCTAAAATAGATCTCATTGATTAAAATTAAGCTCTCGGTAAGGTTTATTTATTTTTTCTTCTAGATGTGCATTAGAACATCCATATTCTTCCCCTTTTCAGCTCATAAATGTTGCCCACATTTCTTGGTTTGGGGCTTATTTCCTCCTTGAAAAGTTGGAATAAATCCTTTTCATGCTGCCATCCCTCTCTTTTGCCTACCTTTTTCAATTTTAAGAAGTCTGATTAACAAATCATCTTGATCTCCTTATTTTAAGAATTCATTTCTTCCAAGAATAGTGAGACAGAGAGAAAGACGGGCACACCCAACAGGGGCATCACTTCACATTCACTGTCAGCCACATTCGATCCCCATCATGGATGTGTGTACATGGCATGTTCAGAGAGATCTCCAGATGTGAGCCTGGAACCTTCCTATGTGGAACAACCTCACAGAGCTTTGCACTTCAATGCCACCCTCAGATCCATAACCTCCTTACTTTAAGTCAGCTCATTACTAACTTCAATTCATCTGCTATATAACTTAATTCCATTTGACATGGAACTAATATATTCACAGAGCCTATTGGTTAGGACATAAGGGTTTTTTTCTTTTTTTCTTTTTCTTTTTCTTTTTTTAAGAATTATTCCATTTAACTTTATTTATTTATTGCTTTATTTTAATTTGACCAGAGAGGAACAGATAGGAAGGAAGGGAGGAAAAGTGGGAAAGCAAGCCACCATGTCTGTGACTTGAACCACGGTTGGCCATGTAGGAGTCCAGGACCCTTAACTACCATGCCACCTGCCAACCCCTAGGATGTAAACTTTTTTTGAGAGCTATTATTCTGCCTACCCCACATATTATCACTTTACCTTAAATTTATATGGTCTAAATATTCCAATTAAATGGCATAGACTGTCATATTGAAATGAAAAAAGTGAGATAAAAAATATGCTGTCTGGAGAAATCCATTTTAAATATAAACATAAAGACTAAAAGCAAAAGACTAAAAAAGGTATGTCATCCAAATACTAATTAGAAGAAAGTTGGATAACTATATTAATGTCATAAACAATATTTCAAAATATACTGACAGGGGTAACAAGAAATTTTATAATGATAAAGGATCTATTTAAAGAACACATAAAGATATTAATATCAGCTTTAAAGTACATAAAAAACAGATAGCATCAAAGGGAGAAATGAACAGATGTACAGAAAAATATCACACTGCTTTTGCAATGGGATAGAGAAAGTCAACAGAAATCTCAAAGGACATAGAAGACTTGAATACAACAATATCAACCAAATTGTTAAAACTGACATTTATAGAAAACTCTGTCCCAAATACATTCTTTCCAAGTGCACATGAAGCATTCAAAAGGACAAGCCCCATCATCATCATATACCACAAAACAAGTCTCAAAAAAACATTGAAAATTGAAATCCTACAAAGCATGCTCCATTAATACAATGGGATTTAAGTATAAATCAAAAACTCCCTAAGTGTTTGGCAAGGTCACAGAATAAGTCACTGGGGGAAACTACCACAAGTAAATGGAAATGTATACCCACATAAGGATGTGTACCCAGTTGTCAATAGCATTCATTCTGGGAGAAAGACAGAGGAAGGGAGAGAAAGCGGAGATGAAGAGAGAGGAAGAGAGAAAAGATCGAAGTGTTTTTGTGTGTTTGTTGGGATAGGGAGAATTTTCAAGACTATCTATCTGCTTTGGCTATTATTTTCTGACAAATTTTACCATTAACTAAATGTTATATGTTTTCCCTTATTTCCTGATATAAATTATTCTTTTCTGAATGTTTACTTCCTTATTTTACTTAGTCCAGAAGACCAAGAAGATATTATTTACCTTGAAATTTTTCTCAATTTAAACTACACAATTCAATCTATTTTGTTTTGAAGAATTTTTGCTTAAAAAATCTGGTGTGCACTCACTAGAGACAGAGAGCAACAGAAACAAAATGATAAATCAATCCCCAGGGGGGTTGGCCACACTGCAATCCCTTCCCCATTCTCCTCTTGGGATTTTGGGCTCACACACATATGTACCCAGAGTGAGGTTAAGCCACCAGGTCCAGGTTTGAACCACAGTGAGACTTATGTGAGAGTCCAGCAACTTGACCATTACACCATCTGCTGGTCGCTCAATACAATGTTATTTTTTTTTTTAACAATGTGTTTATTTGTGGATCTAGTTTGTGGATGGTTTATTTGTTCTTTTGTTTTTGTTTTTGGTCTGCTTTTGGGCCTATAGTGATCAGTTTAAGAGATTGGAGCTCTAGCAACTTCTAGCTCAAATTGTCCATGGCAAATTGAGAGCCCTTTTTGTCTCCATCAAATGATTGCTTACATCTCATAAGGGCTCTTATCATGTTTACTGTGAATGGAGAGTGATTGTTTCTTTTAGATAGTATGTGAAAACTGCAGGTTCTTTGGAGGGTGATTTTAGATACCATGGAGGTACTGCAGAAATGTATGTGGGAGTAGTTCCAACTACCTTGAAGGAATAGATTGAGATTTTTTTTCTATATTATTTTATAATTTCTTCTTTGCATTTAACTGTATGGGACACAACATGGATTTTTGACGTATATACTGTATGACAATCAAATCAAGGATAATATATTCATCATTTTCATCAAAGAACACCATATTTGATACATATTTATCTAATCATTTGAGATATATATAGATATATCTATCTGCCTCTAGAACTATTTTCACATTTCCATGACTATGAATAGATTTATCCCTAGTCATCTCCTATTCCCATTTCCCCCATGATCCCAGGTGTTTGAGGAGCTGAGCAGAAGACTCTTTTTCTTTCTTTTTTTTTTTTTAAGAGAGATTTTTGCTATAGGACATGTGCACTCACCGGAGAGAGAGAGACAGAGAGATAGAAAGTTAGAAATGCTCCCTTCCAGTGGGGATGCTCACACTGCAATCCCTTCTCCTTCATTCTTCTCTCAGAATTTTGAGCACTGACACGTGCACACACATCCAGAATGAGTTTCAAGTCACCAGGTTTGGGACTCAAACTGTGGCCAGTTATGTGGCAGTCCAGCACCTTAATCACTATGCCATCTGCTGGCCCCAAAGACTTTTTTTTTTTTTTAATTTAGTCCTTCACTCTTCCTTCTTTTTATTCTCTATTAAAATCATTATCTTTGATAGACTAATATTAATGAAGATTAAAGACCAATGGGAATTAATTCTGTAGAAACCATTCTTACTAATGATAATAAATATCCTTAATAAACGCTTCAAAGAAAAAAAAAATCCTCAGTGGTGAGGTAGGAGCTAAGCTTCCATTCTTTCACTTTTTTTTTTTTTTTGGAGAGGTTTTTGCTCTAGGGCTCATGCACCCGCCCGACAGACAGAGAGAGACAGAGAGACAGAAAACGAGCAATCACCCCCTAGGGGGGGTTGGCCATACCGCAATCCCTTCTCCTCCATGCTCCTCTCGGGATCTTGGACACACACGCACACGCACCCGGCGTGAGTTTAAGCCACTGGGTCCAGGACTCAAACCGCGGCCAACTATGTGGGAGTCCAGTGACATAGCTATTACTCTAACTGCTGGTCCCATTCTTTCACTTTTGTTTTTAGTTGTCATATATTCATTTGAGGCTGATTTTAACCTGCTTTGAACATTTTCTTCTTTAGTAGGGTTGTAATTCCCTTGTTATTTCAATGAGACTGCAGCACCGCTTAGAATCTAATAGTGGATTCCCTTTTCTTGGGAACCTGTGAAGTCTTTTTACTCTCATTAGCCCTTCACTCATAGGTGGGAGAAATTCCATATGAAAACACTGCAGTCTCAGTAATTTAGATCAGAGGATTTCAGTTCTTTATAATTTAACAGAAACACACATTTACACACAAACACATACTTCACCGCCACCATTGCCATCACTAACAACCACCCAAAACCTTGGGTTTTGAAAGTTGATGAAATGAAATTGCTTATTCAATGTTTGGTATTTGTTTTTATGAGATTATTTTAAACACTATTTCCCTTTCTTAATGTTTTATGAGTTTCTTTGGAATAAATAACACATTTTAAAACTCTGCACAAACATTCACAAATGGTTGTCAATTTATGAAATAAACTGGGAAAGTATTTTTTAATTTGGTTTAACTTTTTTATATCTAATTTTATAAGGATTTCTGGAAACAAATAATCAATAAAAAGACACCCACTTTGTGGCCAAATGTAACAATGTCTACATTTTTAGCCTACTCAGCATCGCTACCTTGCTTTACTTTCCCTTTCTACCTCTCGGTCTCTTCCTGGTAGGATTACATGTCCAATGGCAAAAAAAAGTTTTTGAAGATAATAATTACTAATTACCTAAAAAAATGATTAATTATTAATTTTTTTAATCTAAAGAATGGAGCCATCCCCCTGCTTTCTTTCCCCTTTTTTACTTTTCTTTTTTACTTTTCATGCAGATCTGTTTTCTTAGCTAGTGGTATTAGCGTAGAATTAGAGTAGCAAATCTCTCCCATTTCACTTAAAATGTAAGTCATAATGGTTTTTAAAGACCTCTTAGGTTGTCAGGAAAGTCATGTTGTATTTTTCTGTTTTCTATGCAAAAATGTATCATAACTTTCCTGAAAATCCAATATATTATTTGGTGGCATGATGGTTAAGGGTGCTGTATTCCCATGTGGCCGACATTGGTTTGAGTCCTGGACCTAGTGGCTTGTTTTCTCACTTTCTCTCTCTCTTTCTCACTTTGTCTCTCTCTGGTCAAATTTAAAATAAATAAATAAAGTTTAATAAAACAATGAAAAAAAACTCAAAAATCCTTTTATTAAATATTAGTATAGACCCTTCAATTTTAAGGAAATTGAGGCTTAGGAAGATTGTGTAACTCAGTGAAGTCACATAGCCAGGAAAAGATCTAAACCCAGGTACTTTGTCTCGACAGTCACACCTTTTCTACTTTAGTATTTTAGCTACTTTTTCTCAACAAGTAAGAAAGCTTTTAGTTTGTTTGTTTGACTAAAAATACACATTTTACCAGGGATTAAGATTTTCTTATTTTTAACCTTTCAATATGTTAGGACAACATATTGACAATATATTGACAAGTGACAAAGGGAAATCTCTTCCCAATCATAAAATTCCTTTGCTTTAAATTCGCAATCATATTTCAGCATTATCTTTTATTGTGCTTGAATGTCAATGGCTGTGTATTTCAGATAGAGGGAAATGAGAAAACCAAAGTATTACAGATGAAAAACTCTGTTTTTGAAGGAACGACAAAATGTTTCACTTGAGAGGCTACTCTTTTTTGGTTAGGACAGGTGGTGTGAAACTTACTACAGTGATGAATAATGAGTCCTTTTTTCCCCATCTGTCTGTATTAAAATAACTAACTTAACTGAGATTAATATTATCAATTTTCTTTGAGCGGCTTTGTACTGTAAAGTAGAAATAATTGCAGTCTCGATAACATATATTACTATTATGTTTCTCTCTAATTTACTCAAGCTGTAACAAAAGCCTTACATGACGAAGAGGAAGAGGAAAAGGAAGATGATGAAAAAGAAAAAAAAGCATCATCTATAATTGTCTTATTTAACAGAATTATATTTATTCCACTTACTCATTTTTAAATCTAAGGACCATTTAGAAGATGCTGACTCCTGAATTCTGATGTTAGCTTATTTGTAAGAACTAGTAACAGTTCTAGTGGAAAGAAATCTATGAGCAGAATGGGAGAGAGTGACACAAGCTGCGGATCTGACGTCCTGACTCCAGATTGTCTCCTGATTTGTTGGCATTAATCCCCATGCTCCACTGTACGAGGAGAAAAATGGGAAAAATAAATGGAAGCCTTCCTCAGTTCTAGCCCAAATTTCTAAAAATGACTCACAGATCATTGATTTTTATTTTGTCTAAGAATAAAGGAGAAACTATATTTTTAACAGTGTATGGAACAAAAACAGAACATGAGTTGCACTTATAGCTTTAGCCTAAACATAGAGAAAGCTAAGATTTGCCATTTCCATCCTTACAACAAGAAATAGTTGAAAAAAAATGTAAAGGCAATGACTTTTCTTGAACTCATCAACTGATATTACAGGACAAATAACCAATCCCAAGTCGAGAGAAAGATTCAGAGAATCACAGGGACAGTTGTTTATGATGAAGAGAAGCTTCTTGAGCCAATAATAAAAGGAATACTTAAGAGGTAATTTTTAGGAAAAGCTGGATCCTGAATGTGGAGTAGCTTGAATGTGAGAAACTCAGAGTTCCCTTCCTAGGGTGTATTACCAGGAGGAGCCCCGTCTTGTTCCCATGGTGAGGAACTGAAAAGAGGTCACCTCCTAACTATGGCAGGAAAAGAGGAAGACTGATTAATCATTGTAAAATATGCCCAAAACATTCTCCGTAACAAAGGTCTGTTCTCCAGAAGAAAAGACTTTATCAGAGCCTCTCTAATCTTGGAGATGATGTTCTTCCCACACTAGCTCCTTTTAGCATTCTCGTTGTACATACAGGGCACATGGGAGGGAGGGAAAACCATATTAGAAAAACACTCATGAGGGTCACAGGCCAGAGTCATGGGCCTATTCAAGTGATGAGATTTAATTATAAGATTATTAAATGCTTTTCTTTCTCCACAACTGACTATTTGACTGTCTAAATGACAAGGTTTTGTCATAGGATGGGAGAGTGTTGAGTTGCATTGTGTAAAATTCTTGGTTCTTTGGGTCCAGATCACTAAAATGAGAGACCTGTCCCTACGCGCTAAATAAAGCCACAACCACAATAAAAGTAGGTAGAAAAGAGAATTTAATAGGAAAGAGATTTTAGAAAAGAAGTAGACCCAAAAGGCCTTTGGGTAGGCAGGCTGCTAGGTAGCAACTGCTGCGTTTGGAACTGGCTTAGATATTATTTTTATTACTAGAGGCGATCATGAATATTTAATGGTGGGAGGTCTGACATATCATTTATGTCCTTTGTTAGAATTCATGGGTTTTCTCCTATGCTTGCTGCATCTCTCTTACAGGTGAAGAATTTGAGGAATTTGATTACCTAACTGCTCATGCCCAGTGTGAGCCATGATGCCTAGCTAGGATAGACTGTCCGATTAGTTTATTGCCCCAGTGGGACTCGGGATGTTGACCAAAATGTTTGGTTGGGTATTTTTGTATTTACGAGGAATGATAAGAGGGAAATTTACAATCATCCCAATGTGTCTTCCTCACGTACCAAGGAAGATAAATGGTATTTGCCTTGTCTTCCCAGTGCCAGGAGCTAAATGGGAAGATGGCGTCTCCTGGAGGGGGTTGTTACTCCTGATTAATTATGATTGATGTGACATGTGTCCTTCTGCTATCCTCTTAGGGCTGCCCGCTGATTACTAGCTAACTACCTACCACAGGTTTCAGTTAAGAGTGTTAAACTATTCTGGCCTAAAATGGCTGCTATACTCCCACACTTGGATTCTGATGGATAAGCCAAAATTGTATAAATTTTGGTTTGTCTACATTATTTATTTATTTATTTATTTATTTTTATTTGTCAAAGAGCATGTTCACTTACCAGAGAGAGACTGAGAGAGAGAGAGGGAAAGTAAGAAAGCAAGCCGCCAGGTACTGGATTCGAACAATGGTGGCCATGTGGGACTCCTGTGTCTTAACTATCACACCGTCTGCTGGCTCCTCTTTCTTTCCTTCATGAGAGAGAGAGGCTCACACACTGAACGCACAGACAGCCAAGTACGCTCGATGTGTCCATGGGCTCAGTACATACCGGTCACACAGTGTACAGGTCGACCTGGGAACCAAACTCCATCTTCTGTGTAGCTTCCAGCATTGCAGAATCTTGTACTGCGGCTGCACCACTGCAGCCGGGCCTGTGCTGACCTTTTTAACCTGACTTGCCCTCCTGTGACCAAGCCCCACTGTTAGCCTGTCATTCAAGACAAACTCCTTTGTAATCGCAGGGCCTGTGCCCGAGCTAAAAATAGTGGATTATAGCTGAAATTTTCAGACTGTTTATGAAGACGATTAAGTGAAGAGGATAAACACAAACAAGGACACTGGAGACCAGTGGAACTATGGGGGTGGGGCAGATGATGGCATGGTGGTAAAACATGGTGTTCTGTGAGGCTGAACCACACAGATGAATTGCTGGTTCAAGACCAGAGACCTCCAAGAGTATGCCAGGTGTATGTTTGCACATGATCCTAGCTGGGTGAGGCTGGCCTTGGGATGCTGTCATGGGTGCCATATCTCTCTCTCCCTTTCTTCTCTCTTTCTCGTGGGACAAACAAACTTATAATAATAAAACTACAACAAATATTAAACACAGTCCAAGTCCTGCCCAGATTAACATAAATTCTCACACTAAAGGTCTGTATAGCTCAGTTTTATTAAGAGAGAACTGACTCAAAATACAAGGTAGAACCTGCAAGTGGTGGTTGAGGCACTGGACTCCCAACTCCCACATAGCTGACCGTGGTTCAACTCCTGGACCTGGGGTCTTGCTTTCTCACTTCTCCTCTCTCTCCGTGTCTCTCCCTGGTCTAAATAAAGAAAATTAATAAATATTTCTTTAAATCTAAAACAAATGTTACAAGGCATATCAAAAGGCAAGAAAAAATGCAATCTTCAAAGCCAAATAAGATATTAGTACCAGACTTTAGAATGACACAGATATTGAAATTTTTAGACAAGAGGATTTAGAATATGATTCATATGTTAAAACTCTAATAGAGGGACTAGCAGATGGCATAAATGGCTACATTGCTGGACTCCCATGTAGTCAACGGTGGTTGGAATCCCAGAACTGGTGGTTTAGTCTCATGCCCGGCATATATGCGTGCATGCCCAAGATCCTGAGAGGAGAATGGAGGAGAAGGAACTGCGGCATGGCCATACTCCTGGGAGGTGATTTCTCACTTTCTGTCTCTTTGTCTTTCTGGCAAGTATACGTGCCCTGTAGCAAAACCTCTCAAGTGGGCACTTGAGAAAAACCCAAAAAAAAAAAAAAAAAAAAAAAAAAAAAACTCTAATAGAAAAATGGACCAACATATGCAACAAAGATATGAAACTAAGATAATTAAGAAAATCTTTAGAGAAATTAGAGGAGGAAAACAGTAATATTACCTACAAAAGAATAAGACATTATAATAAAAATTATAATTCTACACAGAACCCAAATAAGAGATTTTTGAAATACTTAACATGATTTTAAAATCCCCACAATTATCTAGAAATTCTGTATCCAGCAAAATTAACCTTCAAAAGCACAGAAACAGGGCAAGCCATTTGGCCTGGTTAAGTGGTTAAGGGAGCCAGATCTCAATGGCCAATCATGTTGCAATTCTAGCCCCAGCATCTTGAAAGACTTGCCAGGTGTATGTGTGTGCATGCCCCAAATCCTGACAGGATGGAGAAATGGAAGAAAAGGTATTGGAATATAATCATGCCCATTAACCCCCCCCACACACACACACCAAGTGCACGTGCCCTATGGCATATTTTAGAGAGTTTTGCTATAGGGTGCATACGCTCACCAGAGAGACAGAGACAGAAAGCAAGAAATCACTCCCCAGAGTGGGTGGCCGTGCCAAAATCCCTTCTTCTCCATTCTTCTCTTGAGATTTTAGGCATGGATGCACATTTGAACCCAGCGTGAGTTTTAAGCAGCTGAGTCTGAGGCTCAAACCATGATTGACTACATGGGAGTCCAATGACACAAACATCACACCATCTGCTTGTTCCCTATGGCACATTTTAAAAAGTGATAAAATATTGGGAACCAGTAGTTAGCGTAATGGCTATGTTGCTGGACTCCCACGTAGTTGACCGCGATTCGCGTCCCGGACCCAGTGGCTTAAAACTCACGCCGGGCACGTGTGCGTGCATGCCCAAGATCCCGAGAGGAGAATGGAGGGGAAGGGATTGCGGTGTGACCATCCCCCCTGGGGGGTGATTTCTCTCTTTCTGTCTCTATGTCTCTCTCTGTCTGTCTGGCGAGTGCACGCACCCTATAGTGAAAAACCTCCCCCCCAAAAAAAAGTGATAAAATATTTTCAGACAAAAAGGACATGACCAATACATCTGTTCTAGAAGAAATGTTAAAAGAGCTTCTTCAGGGAAAAGAAAAATGATACAGGTCAGAAACTTGGATCTCCTTTTGAAAAAAGAAGAGAGCTATGGAAGGTATGAATAAGATTAAAAATTTTCTTAATCTAAAAAGTAACTTTGTTGAAGTAATAGTGAAAACATGTTGGTTGATAAAATTGGGACATGGGAAAAGTCATAACATATTTTTCTATGCAAAAGTGCATCATGACTTTTCCAATGACCCAATAGTATGTGAATAAGAAAGATCTAAATGAACAATCTTTGAATTCCACATAAAAATTAAATAAAGAGGGTCAGTTTAAGCTTAAAGAAAGCAGAACAAAAATAATAAAACATAGAGTAGAGATTCATGAGATTTTAAATAGTGAAACAATAGAGAAAATCAAGTTAACCAAAGGTAGGTTCTTTGACAAAATTAAAAAAAAAATTAATAAACTTGAAGCCAGGATAACCAAGAAAAAAGATTAAAGGAATAAATTATCAATATCATAAATGAGGAAAAAATCATCCCTACTCACTTGTTGACATTACAAAGATTCTATAAGCAAATTGATTCTCACATCTATTTTCACAATTTTTATAGCAGAAAAAATGGATCTATTATTTGAGAAACACAAGCCACCAAATCTCGTACAGGGACAGCAAGAAAATATAAATGGGCCTGTATCTTCTCAAAGAAAAATGAATCAATTAACATTCCAAAAGAGAAATAACCATGTCCAGGTGGTGTCTCTGGTTAATTCTACCAAATACTTAAACAACAAAAGTTATCAGTTCTCCCAAGTAACTACTATGTGACTCCCAAATTCTTCCAGTAAATAGAAGCTGAGAGAACATGTTATAACTCTTTGTGTGAGGTCAACATTATCCTAATGCCAAAAATGGGTAAGACATTACAAGAAGGGAAAATGACAAGACAATGTATTTCATGAACATAGATATAAAGAATAAATGTTAACAAATCTAATCTAAACTGAGAAAAAGAATTGTACTCCACAACCAAGAAGGAATTATTTTAGGTTGGTTCAACATTCACATTATATCAACAAATTTGAAGGTCAGAAACTGCTCATTTTCCTTCTAAGATTGGAACCAAGGCAAGAACTTATTTTCTCATGACTCCTATTTAATCATACTGGAAGTCCTATCTAGACAAAAAAAACCCAAAAACATAAAAGGTATAAAATTGAGAAAGGGAAAAATATGACTATCTCTATTGGCAGAAGACATATAATTATCTATGCAAAATAACCAAAATAATTTACAGAAAACTTCTGGAACTAGTAAGTGCATGTAGCAAGTTAACACTGCAAAAGGTCAACATACAAAAGTCAATTGCTTGCCTATATATAAACCTTCAAAAATTGGAATTTCAAGTATAGGCAAAGACTTCTTAAATAAGAACCCCAAAGCACAGTCAATTTTCCCCAAAATAGAAAAGTGGGATTACATCAGACTAAGAAGTTTTTGCATGGCAAAAGGCAGTAATTAGTGTGAATGGACAGCCCTCAGAATGAGAAAATATTTTTGTAAACTATGTTTCAGATAAGGGACTGATATCCAGAATATACGAGGAACTCAAGCAGCTGTTCCAAAAATGATGATCAACCCTATTAAAATATGGGAGAATGAATTAAAAAAACACTCTCTAAGGATGACATATGAATAGCCAAAAGGCATATGAAAAAATGCCCAGCATCCCTCATTGTAATGGAAATGCAGATCAAAACAACAATGAGATACCACCTAACCCCAGTCGGAATGACTAAGATTAAAAAAAAAAAAAATGTGCTGATGGGGGTGTGGTGAAAGGGGAACTCTCTTACACTGCTGGCGGTATTGTAAATTGGTCCAGTCACCATGAAGAAATATTTGGAGATTCCTCAAAAATCTACATATAGAACTCCCATATGACCCAACAATCCCACTCATTGGTATCTACCCAAAGGAGAGAACAGTTTTTAATAAGAAAAGTACTTGCATATTGATATTTATTGTGGCATTATTCACAATTGCTAAGACACGGAACCAACCCAAATGCTCATGAACAGATGAATGGATTGAAAAACTGTGGCACATATACCCTGAAATACTACTCAGCCATAAAATAAAAAAGACCCTGACTTTTGACAGAAAGTGGATGAATATGGAAGGTTTACTGCTGAGTAATGCAAGTCAGTCTCTATAAAGGAGAGACATTGTATGTCCCCACTTAATATATACAGAGTTTTTGCACTCTGTGACCAAATTGAATGACTAAAGGATATAGAAACACAGTAAATGGTTATGAATACCAGATACAGTGTGAGAATAGCATGGTGAAGGAATAGAGTCTGAAGAAGGACATTAAGGAGAAAATGGAGAGGCAAAGCATTAATGGGATAAAGAAATGGGATATTATCTGTTGAAGATAACTTTATACTATTATCAACTGGACTGGAGAGAAATGTAAACATGTTGGAATATTCACTTTGCAAACCAAATGACATGACTGAATATATAAAAGAACTTGAAATAAAATAAGATTAAAAAATGAATAAATAAAATTACGTCTTTTAAAACACATACACATACACACACAAATAACTTTAAACAGCATCAAAAACTTGAAAAAGTAAGGTATAAATTTTACTTGTGTGTGTGTGAATATATGTGTGTGTGTGTGTATACACACTTTTTAGGCAGGAACCTACAGAACAATAAGAAAATAACTCAAAGACAGTCTAAATTGAAATACAATTTATGTTCATAGGTAGGTATGATGTAAAATGATGCAGTTACTTTGGGAAACAATCTGGCAATTCCTCAAATATTTCAACATAGAGATACTATATAGTCCCGAAATTCTACTTCAAATTACATACCCAAGAGAAATGGAAGTATATGTCCTCATAAGTACTTGTACGTGGATTTTCATGTATAATAATACTGAATATTTGGCTATCATCTTATAGACAGATAAATAAAATACGTGTGTGTGTGTGTGTGTGTGTGTGTGTATGAAAATACTAGTGATAAAAGTAAATGAGCTCTTAAGTCATGAAAAGACGTAGGTGAATGCTAAATGCAGGTGGCTAATGTCAGCCAGTGAAAAGGCAATATACTATATGATAACAGTTATTTGACATCAGAAGACAAAACCGAAGAAATGGTAAATATATCAATGATTGGCAGGGATTCAGGTAGGAGTTAAAAAGATTAAATAAATGAAAAACATGAGGATGGCATAGTGGTTAAGGTGCTGGACTCCCACATAGCTGAATACAGTTCTGGCCCTGGACCTGGCAGCATGAAACTCGTGGTGTATGTGTGTGTGTATTTCCAAAATAGAGAGGAAATTTTATGGAAAGTGAATTAATTCTGTATGACACTTTAATGTTGAATGCATGGCAATACACATTTATTGAAGCCCATAGAATTTACAGCAGAAAGATTGTTTCTTTGTGTATGAAAATTTTAAAAATCATTTAGTTAGCACGGGGATCCCAGGATGGGAGGCAAAATATGATGAAATGTTAGAAGCCTATTATAAATGTATAAAACAACCTCAGTTAAAAAGACTAAGAAAATGTCACCTAAGTAACTGTGGAAATGAGTAGAGTCAGCAAAACAAAAGACCCAATAAATTGTTTGAAGTCATTGTACACTAGTCTCTAAAATTATTTCTATGGGAGTATAGGTTAATGGTTTTGATACTGCTCTTTATGCATAATGGAATTGAAAAATTAAATAAATAGATGGTGGGTAGTGGGAGTCAGATTTCTCTCCACTGGAATGAAGTCATACTAATAGAAGTAAATGACTGAATAAATAAATACAATAGATAAATGAGGAAAAAGACAGAAGAATTAGACATAATTTACATAGATATTCTGCCTCAAGGAAGTGAAACAAAACTCCCTATGTATAGGAGGAGCAGTATAGTGGCTTGTTTTCTAGGAGGACTGTACAGAAAGGGAGGGAGAAGAGTGACTTTACAGTGGAGAAATCTGAGAATTGCTTCGGCAGGCGGTCAAGGTCAACATCAACAGTCATAAATCGCTGTGATAGTATGTGTCCTAGACATGATGCAATGTGATGGCAGTTTACTTCTGTGCTAGTCCTCCCTCACACCCATAAAACCAGACTAATGAGAAAAAACGTCAGATGTCTACAAAATACCTAATAAGCACTTCTCAATATTGTCAGTCAACAAAAATAAGAAAAGCCTGAGAAACTGTCATACCCAAGAACAGCCTAAAAAGACACAGCAAATAGGTGGAAGAGGGTAATCTGGGTAGGATTCCGAAACAGCAAAAAGCCATTAGGTAAAAACTAAGAGTATCGGAATAGAATAAGTACTTCAGTTAATAATGATGTATTACTATTAGTTAATTAATTATAATTAATGCACCACAACAATGTAAGAAGTTAATAATAGGAGAAAATGGGTAGAGGATATATGAGTAGTATAATTATCCAACATAAAAATAATATGGCAAGGAGTTGGATAGTTCAGTTTTGTTTTCTATTACACTAAATAAATGATCCCAAATTACCATCTTTTGTCAAGCAAACAGCTATGTATTATTTAATGTTAAAATATTAGAAAACAAGGGACAGAAAGTGGTGTGGAGGTTAAGGTGCTATATCCCACATGGCTGACTCTGGTTTGCATCCTAGACCTGGTGACTTGAAAATCATCCCAGGCACATGTGCATATGTGTACAAAATCCCAAGAGGATATTGAAGGAAAAGGAATTGCAGCCTGTCTATTCCCGCATATGTATACAAAATCCCAAGAGGATACTGAAGGAAAAGGAATTGCAGCCTGTCTATTCCCCTGGGGAGTTACCTCTCTCTCATATTGTCTCTCTCTCTGGTGAGCTCACATGCCCTATAGCAAAAACCTATAAATAGATAGATAGATATAAATTTATACACAGTCTTGGACAGACTGAAGAAAAGCCATATGAAGACATTCTGAGAAAGTGGCTGTCTACAAGACAGGAAGCAAGTTCTCACCAGAAACTAAACCCTACCAGAATCTTGATCTTTTGATTTCCAACATTCAGAACTGTAAGAGTACAATTTTCTGTTGTTAAAAAGAAAACAAAAGAAGAAAATTAGAAGTTTATATTTTTAATTGAAATTTTAATATTTCCTGTCTTAATTTTGATATGTGGGAAAGGTTCTTTATTTTGAGGTAATGTATTTTCTACTTCCTTAATATTGAAATATCTTTTTTTATAAAATAGTGAAAATATGGGGCCAGCAGGTGGCATGATGGTTGAGGTGTTGGACTCCCACATGGCTAACTATGGTTTGAGTCCCAGACCTGGCAGCTTACTTTCTCTTTTACTTTCTCTCTCTCTGTCTCTTGCTTGTAAGTGTATGTACCCTGTAGCAAATATTAAATATTAGTAGTAATAATAATAATAAATAAAATTTAAAGAAAAATAAAATAGTAAGAATAGAAGATATGTTTCTTGTTATTAGTTTGTAGCAAATAAAGTTGTAAATGGAGCACCCACGTTTGTTTGACTTTTGCAGTTGCATCAGACCCTAAGCTTGCAAAGGCCTCATACTTGGTTTATTTGCTGCTATTGTCCTGAAACAAGGGGTCCTGATTTTTTTTTCTTTTTACTTTATTTTATAATTCCTAATTTACATTTAATTGTACATTTTTTTTTACTTTGCACTGAACCTCACAAATTACACAACTGATCTTGGTTAAAATTGATTAAACACTTTATGACTATTCTTGAAACTGAAAGTCCAAGAATAGGCCAGCTCCATGGCACAGCAGCAATGTGCTGCTCAACAAAATCTGGATGCCATATGATGCCCATAGTTCAAATTCTGGGTTAGTCAGCCTGAATCATGTAGGGCACACGTGTGAATGCCTCATATATGACAAGTAGGAGGACTGAAGGATGGGGATTGTGGTGTTACCAAAACATGTGTAAAATCTCTCTTTTTCTCTCTCATGCCCATGTTCATGCACACACACTTTATCATTTAAAAAAAAAAAGTTCTAAAAGCCTAAGAGTCAAACATTGCATGGAAAATTTTAAAAGCCTATTTTTGCTCTGTCGATTATTCATATTTCCAATAGTTTCTGGAGTTTTTAATCAAGTAATCATTTGTTCTACTAAGCTTGTAAGTTCAGATAATTTTTTTCAGGAGACACAAGTACAGAATGTACAGTAACAATGTGAGCTTTCTACACACCATTCACCCTTAACTTAAAGCATAACATGAGGGATCACTGTTTTTCAAGTCAGATTGCTGTTTTGCAGCCAGATTTTCCCATGTTGCACAAGTTGGCAGTCTAACAATTTTCCTATGTCCTGTGGAAACATTTCAGAGGTTTTCATCATCGGCATAAAATATATCACATGACGTTAGTTAGTTATTTAAATGATTAGTATAGGTTTAATTATTAGAAAGTGTCAAATAGCCCAAATCAGCAAAAGTCATTAGTGCATCAAGTGTCTGATGTGAAATGAAACTTACCAGTCCAGAAAAATATATTATTATGTCTTTATGAATTTTCATGCACCACTCCAGATCCTTTCTACCAGTTTCTCTCACTGGTTTCAAATTTCTTGACTTTCTTCCTGGTAATAACAGGGTTAACAGGAGCTCATAGTACTGACACAGACTATGGAGTTGATGAACAGCATTAATTCAAATCAATTATCACTACAACACACACTGACTGAATACACCCAGAAAGTCTCTGTCATCTTCAAAGTCTGCACAGATAGGACTAATTCACCCAGCGTCAAAGCATCAGAGACAACGTGACATAGGAAATAAAAGTATCCAATAGTTGACTTTCTTGACCTTTTCCTTGATGTGTCGATTTCTCCCAAATACCCACACGCTGCAGACTACTCTGTGAGGTGGAGTGTTAGGGGCTGAACTGAATCCATATTCCTGCTCCCTCCCTCCTCAAATTTATTCAGTGAATGTCAGCTTAAAAAAAAAAAGAAAAAAAAAAGGAAAGGAAAGAAAAAGCCTCCATAGTAAAGAAATCAGAGGCCTGAATATGCCATCCTTAACCAAGGAATCGCATATGGGAATGGATGCCAGTTTGTTAAAAACCAGGAACATATGGCTGGGTAAGTCTGTTACTACACAATAGAGGTAGGGTGGAGTATGCTTTTTATCCTAGTATATTTGTTAGTGTGGGTTTTAGTACTTCCATGCCCATTGATAATTATGAATAAAAATTTCAGCAGCAATGGCTCAACAGAGGTAAGGCAAGGAAGGCCTCAAATTGATTAAGAATAAAGCTAGGGGAGGTCAGCAGGTGACATAGTGGTTGAAGTGTTGGACTCTCACATGGTTGACCATGATTCGAATATCAGACTGATTGACTTGAAAATTATGCTGGGCACATGTGAGTGTGTGCCCAAACTTTTGAGAGGAGAAGGCAGGAAAAGGGATTGTGGCAAGGCCATTCCCACCTGGGGAGGGGAGGTATGATTTCTCATTTTCCATCTCTCTATTTCTCTCCTTTCTGGTGAGTGTATGCATCCTATGACAAAAATCTAAAAATAACCCAATGAAACCTGTCATCTTCTCAAACAAGGAACACTGACCTGTGGACTGTGTGAGGCTGTGTGAAATCTAGGTAGTTTTAGTAAAGAAGGATGATAAGGAATATCAATTCTGTACTCTTATAATAGTTTGAATAAGCCTGTCTATGGCCATATCACCCTGAACATGCCCGATCTCATGATCTCGGAAGCAAAGCAGGGTTGGGTCTGGTTAGTACTTGGATGGGTGTGGTGAATATGGCTGGATTTTCTTTTTTTTAGAGAGAGATCTTTGCTATAGGGCATGTGTACTCACCAGAGAGACAGAATGACAGAAAGTGAGAAATCACCTCCCCAGGGAGAATGGCCATGCCACAATCTCTTCTTCTCCATTCTCCTTAAGATTGTGGGCACACATTGCAGATATGCCCGGTGTGAGTTTTAAGCTGCTGGGTCCAGGATTGGAACCGTGGTAGACTACATGGGAGTCCAGCAGTGTAGCTATTATGCCATCTGCTGGTCCCATAATATGGCTGGATTTTCTAAACCTATTTAGATCTTTTTAGGAGATTGTAACTGACATGACCTTAATGGGTTACATTTGCTCTTCCCCTTCTAGGGAAGAATTGAATGCAGTGTTCTCATGTAAAGTCTGAAGATTATTAATGGATGTGAGGGAAATTGGAAACGTGGTGGTGTACACAGTGATTCTGGATGACACCCAAAATACTCCTCACATTGACTATGCACTAACAATGATTTAGAAACAGAGTGACAAAGTTTTAGTTTTAGCCATTAGGTCATGTAAGGATATGTCTATTTTTTTTTTTTTTCATTTTTTGGAGAGGTTTTTGCTATAGGATGCATGCGCTCGCCAGAAAAACAGACAGAGAGACAGAAAGTGAGAAATCTCTCCCCAGGGGGGATGGCCACACCACAATCTCTTCTCCTCTATTCTCTCAGGATCTTGGGCACGCACGCACATGCGCCCGGTGTGAGTTTAAGCCACTGGGTCTGGTACTCAAACCGTGGTTGACTACATGGGAGTCCAGCAACATAGCCATTACACTAACTGCTGGTCCCTTAACATGTCTATTCTTAGACAAGATTGTTTCCCAGTGATATAGCCAAGAATCTAGTTTCACCAAGGTGTGTCAATTATGCAAGGAGATTTGGACAAGATGTTTTAGGTTGTTTATTTAAGTACTTGTTCCAATTTTTCTACCCAAGAGTTATTTTACTTTTTATTTTTAATTTTAATTTTTTTCCAGAAGTAGGTTAAAGAGTGAAGAATAATGTCAAAGCCTAGTGAAAAACTTTGCAAAGTGTGTTTCAAATTAGATTCCTTATTTTCATGAGAACTCTTATTTAATTCCCCTGAGTTAGATGGCTTTTAAATTCTGGATACTTTTAACTTTTCTTAAGTCACTTAGTCAAACTATGCCCATCTCTGTCTGGCATAGGCAAATTCATTTTCCATTGGCCATGAAATTGAGAGAGTTTCTAACATTTTAGCCTAATTTAAAATCCAAGTAGCATATACTGACTATTTCCCAACTTGACAGCTTCCTAATTGCATAGTGGATAGTGGCACATGTCCTGAGAAAGGCAGGCAAAGAAATCATTTTAACAACTGGTTCTTCACCCGTTTATCAGACTTCAAGTGATGCTCTTGCTGTGAGTAATGCTATTCAAATGGCAACTTGTTATAAGATCTATCCATTCTGCAAAATGGATGAATTGACATGATTACCTATGTTTAGAAAATACACTTAAAAATAATTGCTTTGTTCTAGCTCAGTCCACAAAGTCACCTAACACTGTCTTGTCTTTTCTTTTCTCTTCACTTTAGACTGTTGTCAATTTTTTCCCCAGCGTGAAAACTCTAATATGGTACCAGCTATCAAAATGACTGTTATTTCTCCACTTAGGAGCAATAAATCTTTGGGACAAAAGATTTTGTCTAGTCTAGTTATGGGCCACTTTGAGCTCTACAAAGGAATTTCCCTTTGTGACAAAGTGAAGTTTTCTTTAACAAATCTCTAAAAGTCAGTAGATTTTCAAAGTGCAGAATTCTGACTCTACCTTTTTTTCTCCTTTTATTTTAATTTTTTATATACATTCAGTCATATAATTGAGCTTACAAAGTGAACATTTCCGTATGTGAACATTTCTCCCCAGTCCAGTTGATCAAATTATCTTCCACCAATAACACCACACCTCCCTATCCCGTCAATGCTCTGTCTCCGTATTCCTCCTCCAAATGTCCTTCCTTAGATCCCTCTTCTCCATTCACTCCACTTCTGGCATTAACTCCCATCTCTTGTGTTTGTACAACCTTAGGTAAATCAGTTTCAGTCATAGAGTGCAGACACTTGGTATATATTAAGTGGGGACATACAATGTCTCTCCTTCATAGCCTGGCTTGTTTCACTCAGCAGTAAATCTTCCATATTCTTCCACTTTCTGTCAAAAGCCAGGTTTTTGTTTTTTTTTTTTTTTATTGCTAAATAGTATTCCATAGAGTATATGTGCCACAGTTTTTCAATCTGTTCATCTGTACAGGGGCATTTGGGTTGGTTCCATGTCTTAGCAATTGTGAAAAGTGCTGTGATAAACATCGATGTGCAAGCACTTTTCCAATGAAGAATTCTTCTATCCTTTGGGTAGATACCAAGGAGTGGGATTGCTGGGTCATATGGTGGTTTTATTTGTAGATTTTTGAGAAATCTCCAAATTGTTCTCCAAAGTGGCTGGACCAATTTACATTTCACCAGCAGTGCAAAAGAGTTCCCCTTTCAACACACCCCCACCAACACGTACCATTTTTTGTTTTTTAATCTTAGACATTCTGACTGGGGTTAGATGATATCTCAGTGTTGTTTTGATATGCATTTCCCTTATGATGAGGGATGTTGAGCATTTTTTCATATGCCTTTTGGCTATTCATATGTCATCCTTAGTGTTTTTTTTTCACCTCCTTTTTCCATCTTTTAATAGCATTGATCATCTTTTTTTTCCAAAAAACGGCTTGATTTCCTTGTGTATTCTGGTTATCAGTCCCTT
>NW_006208436.1:429343-432305 GCF_000334495.1 Tupaia belangeri chinensis
CTCCCAACAAAGAAAAGCCCAGGCCCTGATGGAGTCACTTCTGAATTCTACAAAACCTTCAAAGAAGAGTTAACCTTCATTCTGCTCAAGTTATTTCTAAAGATCTAAAAGGGTGAATCTCTCCTGAATTCATTCTATGAAGCCTCTATCACCCTTATCCTTAAAACAGGTAAGGACAGGACAAGGAAGGAAAACTATAGACCAATATCTCTGATGAATACTGACACACAGATTCTCAACAAGATATAGCAAGTCATATTCAACAACTTATAAAAGAGATCATGCACCATGACCAATGCAAAGTTGGTTCAACATATGCAAAATCATAAATGTAATACACCATATTAACAGGAATAAAGATAAAAACCATATGGTCATATCAATTGATGCAGAAAAAGCATTTGATAAGATGCAACATCCCTTCATGATCAAGACTCTCAGCAAAATCAGCATAAAAGGGCCGTTTCTCAACACAATAAAAGCCATCCATGAAAAACCCTTAGCAAGCATCATCATGAATGAAGAAAAGCTAAAAGCTTTCCCACTAAACATGGGAACAAGACAAGGATGCCCACTCTCTCCACTCCTTTTTAATATGGTACTGGAAGTCCTCGCCCATGCAATCAAAAAAGAGGGAAAAATAAAAGGCATCTAAATAGGAAAAGAAGAAGTTAAACTCTCTCTACTCACAGATGACATGATTGTGTACATAGAAGACCCAATGGTCTCCATGGAAAAATTACTGGAAGTAATACATGATTATAGTAAAGTTGCAGGATATAAAATCAATATACAGAAATCGATAGCATTTCTATATACGAATAACAGGCAGACTGAGATAGAACTGAAAAATTATTCCATTTACCATAGCCACTGAAAGTATAAGATATTTAGGAATAAATTTAACTAAAGAAGTTAAAGACCTCCACATGGAAAATTATGAGAAGCTAAAAAAAGAAATAGAAAAAATGACACAAAAAAGTGGAAAGAGATTCCATGTTCCTGGATTTGAAGAATCAATATAATCAAAATGGCAATTCTAACCAAATTAATCTACATATTTAACGTAATGCTAATCAAAGTACCAGACACATTCTTCACAGATCTAGAAAGACAATCATAAAATTAATCTGGAATCATAAAAGACCCCGTATTGCCAAAGAAATTCTACACAAGAAGAGTGGAGTGGGTGGCATTTCACTCCCTGACCCAAAAATATACTGACTCTACCTTTTCATAGAGCATCAGGTAGTATTCACTGTACCCTAGATCTTGACAAACTAATTTTTTTCCTCTCACTTACTTAAGTGGCCATGGAAGATGATACCTAGCTGACCATGTGCACATAAGAAGTTCAGTTTTCCCATGGGCTGCCATTACTTCTGCATATTCAATGAACTGGTGTGGAAGATAACATCACCTTTTAAAGCCAGACTCACAGGATAGCCCTAAATTAGTTGTAGCATACACTTTTTCTCAGCATGCCAGTCAACTTGGTTGGAAAAATAGTACACTATGTAAATTCAGAAGCTAAAAATTATTTTCTGATTCAGAGCAGAAAATTGGCACTGGATCTTGTACCCATGTTCTCTGTTAGAGAGTATTTACCAAATTTAAGTAAGAACATTTGTCACTTTAGCAACTATCTTCAGTACCTAGGCACAAACTCATGGGGTGATGGAATCATCAAAAATAGAACCCACAGTGCTGATTATAGAGAGAATCTGAACAAGAACTATGAAATGATAAAATCTTACTGTGCTCTGAACGAGCTAATGAAAAATTCACAGGCCCGAAATTTTATAAACACTGCATATATTAGCACTACTGTCCTTTGAATTTTTCAGAGGGAACCTATTCTTTGAACAGAAACATACCTTGGAATGATTCCTTTAACAGACCAGTTAAATGTCTGGCAGGATCTTTAATGCCCAGAATAGCTACTGAAATGTCTGGAACTGGAAGAAAATTGGTACACCACATAGCTTATGCATTTCTTATAGAAAAGAAAGTAAATACATTACTTTTAATTTAAATGAAAATGATTGGAACTGATAATAAATATGAACCGATAAAGTGAGGTAATCTTATGCAGAAACATTAGCAATATCTTCTTTAGACTAAAGACATACCCTTTTCTTAGGCCTCACACTTCGATGTTCTTGCTGTTTGTGTTTTAGTTAAACATAAAAAAGAGCTAATGTTACAGTAATGTGATCTCTTGATCTTGCATTCCTTGTTCCTGAAAAGGGGATAGGATAATTCAGTTTATATGAAAATGTAAATTTTAAACTTTTAAAAGAGAGAAGCCAGCAAGTAGCATGGTGTTTAAGATGCTGGATGGGGCTGGTAGGTGGCATGGTGGTTAAGGGCAATGAACTCCAACATGGCCTGCTGTGGTTTGAGTCCTGGACCTGGAGGTTTGCTTTCTCACATCTCTCTATCTTTCTCACTCTGTTCCTCTCTGGTCAAGTTAAAATAAATAAATAAATAAATAAATATTAAATAAAATAATTCTAAAAAAAATAAAGGTATTGGATCCCACATGGAAAACTTCGCAGTTTGAATCCTGGAGCAGGTGGCCAGAAAAACATGCCCAATGACTGTATGTGCATGCCCAAAATTGTGAGAGGAGAATGAAGAGATTGCAGTGTGGCCACTCCCATGGAGAGTGATTCCTTACTTTTCCTCTCTCTTGCTGTCTCTGGTGAATGCATACACTCTATAAGCAAGTTAATTTTTTTTTTTAGAAAGAGATGGAGATATATAAATGTGATAAATGTAGGATTATGAAAAAAGTTTATGTTGACTTTTAAGAATATCAGTAATAATACATCATTCATTTAAATAATATACCAGATGTTGGGACCAGAAGATGGCATAATGGCTACATTGCTCGACTCCCATGTAATCAACTGCAGTTCGAGTCCTGAACCCGGTGGCTTAAACTCATGCTGGGCAT
>NW_006208436.1:432432-439068 GCF_000334495.1 Tupaia belangeri chinensis
CACCCTATAGCAAAAACCTCTCAATAAATAAATAAATAAATAAATAAATTAATAAATAAATAAATCCAGATGCTTTATATATGCTGTGAGATATAAATTATTATTTCCACTTTACAAATGAAGATAAAGAAATTTTATCTCAGTATTTGACCAAAGGCTACACTAATAGTTAAGTCAAGAAGACAGAATTTGAATCCATACATACAGTGATATGAATGAATTGCTAATCCCGCGTTGCCATCACTGATTTGTACTTGCTTATATAATACGACAGAAATCAACCAATCCTGGTGAATGTTCACGTACACAGCCCCTAAGTCCACCACTAATGTATCCTGCTGTGATCTTGCAATTAATTAATTAATTTTTATACTTGTAAGATTTATATCTAATTACTATATATCACTACAATGTGCAAAATTTTTTTCGGAGTGAATGAATTTCCTATAAACCAACTCAATGATACTACCATATACATTATCATCAACAGATTCAGCAAATGGGGTTGGAAAAACTGGATATCCATGTCTAGAAAAATGAAACTGAGTCTCTATCTCCCACCATTAACAAAAATTAACTTATAATGGATCAAATCTCTAAATGAAAAACCTCAAACTATAAAACTACTGCTGGAAAACACAGGGGAAACTCTTGGAGACATTGGAGTAGGCAAAGATTTCTTAAATAAAAAAGCACAGGCAATAATCTCAAAAATAGATAGATGGGACTACATCAGACTTAAAAGCTTCTGCTAAGCAAAAGATAAAATAATTAGAGTGAAGAGATAACCCTCAGAGTGGGATAATATATTTGTAAACTGCACTTCAGATAAGAAACGTATAATTAGAATATACAGGGAACTCAAGCAGCTTACCTGGGGGTGGGGGAATATACATATTATAAATGATCCAATTTAAAAATAAACAAATAATGGGGCCAGCAGGTGGCATGGTGGTTAAGGTGCTGGACACTCCCACATGGCCAACCACGGTTCGAGTCCTGGACCTGGTGGCTTGCCTTCTCACTTTCCCTCTCTCTCTCTCTGTCTCTCTCTCTGGTCAAATTAAAAAATAAATGAGTGGATAAATAAATAAATAATTTTAAAAATAAAATAAAAATAAACAAATAAGCTGAACAGACAACTTTCCAGGGAAGACATACAAATGGTCAAAAAGCATATGAAAAACTGCTCAACATCTCTTATCATAAGGGGAATCCAAATCAAAACCACAATGAGATACCATTTAATGCTAATCATAATAGCTAAGGTTAAAAAAAAATAAAGAATGACAAATTCTGGTGTGGCTGCAATGAAAAGGGAACCCTCCTACTACACTGTTGGCGGGAATGTACAATCGCTGTGGAGATTCTTCAAAAACCTACAAGTGCAATTACTACACAACCCAGTAATTCCACTCCTGGGTTTCAACCAAAAGGACATAAAAATATTCAGTGGTGGGGACTCCTCCATGGGAGCTGAAAACTAGTGCTTTCAGGGAATAAGAGAAATGAAGATTTTCTGCTGAGGTTCACTCTCCAGACTCCACTCTCTCTTAAGTGGTAGGGCCCCCTGTATCCTTCTCTCTGTTTCTCTCTGTCTCTTTCTGTCTCTCTCTGTCTTTTCATTTTTTTAATTGTTCTTTTTTTTTTAATTTTTTAGGTAAAATATTTCCTTGGCTCTCAAGTCCTCCTTTATCTTGCTAATAATCACCTTTTCTCCCTCCAATTTAGGAGAGGCAAGGGGCAAACCTTCAGAAGAAGACAGATTCCCTTTATGTAAGCTGAGAATTAGTTTTCCTTTTTAAAAATAAATCATTTTTTTCTTTTTTTTTTACTCTTTTTTTATTTCCTCTCTTCCTTTCTTTTTTTTCCTCTCTTTCTCTGTTTTTTTTTTTTTTTTTTCCCTTTTCTTTTACCTCAACACTTTGCTGCTCAGCCTCCATGGACTGAGGGCCTAGAAAGGTCTAAGTTAACTATAGCCAAACATTTGAATACTATTAGGGTTTACATATTCCTCAATCCCCACTGAATCTGCTGCACAAAGGGAGAAACATGGAACAACAAACAGATAGCAGATCACCCCTTCCTGAATGCCTCTGAATGCTCAGATTGAACTTCTAGAAATTAGGAAGAAATGTGTAACCCATCAGATGACTAGAAATCACCCGAGAGGCACAAGAAATATGAGAAATCAAGAAAATACCTCTCCCCAAAGAAAAAAGAATAACTCCTCTTCATCCACAGACAATACAATGGAATTCACTGAAATATCTGATAAAGAAATTAGAATATTCATAGTGACAAAGCTAACAGAGACACAAGAGAGACAATGAATTCTAGAAGAGGCAGGAGTAAAGAACTAACAAGTTCCAGGAGGTGAGGAAGTTCTTGTATAATCTGAAAGAGGAAATGCACACCATAAAAAAGAATCAAATGGAACTGTTAGAGATGAAGAAAGTCAGAACCTCCCTTGAAAGTATTAAAAGCAGACTAGATCATACAGAAAATTGAATCTCAGATGTAGAAGACAGACTTGCTGGCCTAGAAAAATCCACCATGAAGACTGAGAAAAGGGTAATATAAGAGAAATAATAGATACCATTAAACATCCTTACATCCAGATAATCAGTATCCCAGCAGGTGGAGAGACTAATAAGAGCATTGGTAACCTATTTCATGAAATGCTGGAAGAAATTTTCCAAACCTAGAGAGGTATTCTAAGATCTAATCCCAAGAAATACAAAGGACCCAAATAGAATCAACCCAAGATCTTTTCCAAGACACCTGATACCCAGATTGACCAAAACCATAGACAAAGACAGAATACTAAGATTGGCAAGAGAGAAACATTAAGTTACTTACAAAGGATATCCCATCAGGTTAATAGCAGACTTCTCATCTGAAACAATGCAAGCAAGGAAAGAATAGGAAAATATATTCAAAGTGTTGAGGGAAAAACAATTTCAACCAACAATACTCTACCTGACAAGATTATCCTTCATATAGGAAGAGAAGACAAGAATATTTTCAGAAAAACAAAACCTGAAAGAATTTACCAATACCAGACCAATTTTCCAAAAAGTTCTGATGGTAGTGCTATACCAGGATAACTAAATACGACACACAGAAATAAGAGTTCAAAAACAACTAAGAAAATGTTCAGATTAATGGTAGGAACAAGTCCAGAGTTGAACGTTATCTTCCAGAATTTAAATGGAAAGATCAGACCACAAAAGGAGATAGATTAAGTACATGAGACTTAAGTGGTGGAATAGAATTTTATAACTTTAGACTACAACAGTACTGACCTCTTCTTGCTTTGTTTTCCAGAGTTAAGGATTTTTGTCTTGAGTTTTTGACAGGTCCATGTACCTACTATTTGAATAGAATCCTAACCTGTTTCCTGGCTTTAAATAAGCAAAGTTCTCTTGACATTTTTTGATTTGGATTTATTAAAGCTAAACCTGCCTTTCTTGAAATTAAAAAAAAAATCTATGGAAATAATACCTATTTAAAGACCACAGTAAGCTATATAGCCTCAGCTAGGTGCTACTGTATAATATATTCATTCTACCCACAGAGTTTCATGCCTAAAGTCAAAAGTGTTCACAGTTATGTATATATTAGCTGAACTTGCTATTGAAAGTAGTTATATTAATTAAGATATTTGTGAATCAATAAAATGTGGGGGAGAAAAAGAAATGGAAAGCAACTGCAGATACTAGAGATAGTGTGAGAGGAGGGTGGGAAATGGCAGAGTGAGAAATTAGGGGAAAAATATATACATATGGAAGATTATTTGTTGACAATAACATGTAAGATTAAGTCACTATACAGTGTATTCTGAAGAGGAAATTGCATTTAGTATGCTGAGATGATGTTTAGTGGATGAATGTTAAAACAAAACAAAACAAAGCAAGCAAACAAACAAACAAACAAAAACACTCAGTGGAGGGACCAGCAGATAGCATAATGTTTACATAGCTGGGCTCCCACATAGTCGACTGTGGTTTGAGTCCTGGATCCGACACCTTAAAACTCACACTGGGTGCATATGTGTGCGTGACTAAAATCCCAAGAGGAGAATAGGCGAGAAGGGATTGTAGCATGGTCATCCCCCCTGAGTTGGGGGGGAGCATTTTCTCACTTTCTGTTTCTCTGTTTCTCTCTGTCTCTACAGCAAATGCACGTGCCCTATAGCAAAAAAAAAAAAAAAACAAAGAAAAATTGATGTTAATCTTTTTTGAGGATTTGTTTGCAATCTGAACCCCTTTGGGTGCATTAAAGAAATACATGATTTTCACTAAGTCTTCTTTGTGCTGGTAATATTGTCAATTTGCTACCTATTTACTGGGAAGATAGTAAAAGATTACAATGTATTAACCAATAACCCCTTTATTTATATTCTTTCACACATTTTCTGTCATGTTGAAATATTTGTCAGAGTCATTGCTTTGTCATTAAATGTTAATTTTTTTCATTTCTTTTGTATTTTTAGAGGTTTTTGTCTTAGGGCATGTGTGCTCCATGGAGAGAGAATGAGAGACAGAGACAGTGAGAGAGAAAGTGAGAAATCGTTCCCCTGGGGGGATAGCCATGCCGCAATCCCTTCTCCTCCATTCTCCTCCCAAGATCTTGGGCACACACATATATGTGTCCTGTGTGAGTTTTAAGGCACCATCTCCAGGACTCAAACTGTGGTTGGCCATGTCGGAGTCCAGCGACATAACTGCTATGCAATCTGATGGCCCCTACTTTTTTCCATTTCTAATAAAGCAGGAGAGAGAGAGAGAGAGAGAAGTAATTTTTGACAGTCTCACCACATTGCAATCCCATTTTTCCAGCCTTTCAGCTTACGAGGGCCACATGTGCATGCCAGCACACCTGGCCTGTTTAGGTTGGTGTAGGAACTGAGTCCAAACCTCCCATGCACCCCAGCCATCATGCAGTAGCTCCCTCCCACTTTTCCCACCGCAGCTGGACTGTGATCTCTTTTCTATACATCTTTTGTATCCCTTCACTTCCTTTCTTTGTACCTTTATATATTGGCTTCTAGTTGGCTCTAGTTCTGATGGCCACTGTGCAAGTACAAATATATATATATTTCCTAATTTGTTTTGAAGTGCTGTGTGTTTCAGTGTTAGCTTCTGAGTTTTACCTTCGTTGATATTTTCCCAAAATTACAATGTCTACATAAACTAATCAGCTACCTTAAAAACTGGGATCTTGAGTTTATTCCTGTTTCTGTCAGGTGAAGAAGGCAGGCGTATTTATTCTTATCAGTGTTTATATCGCCAGGTGCTTTGGATAGATAATAAGCACTAACGAAGGTGATGCTACATTCAACATATGCTCAAAACGTGTGTATTTTATCAAGACATGAAGCCCTCAAGATGTGTTATGATAAAGAGTCTGGTTTCTATAATAAGTAAATGATTCTTGTTCTGTTATTGTTAAGATAAAATGTTATTTTAAGCAATGTTTTCTCCTTGTATCTCTATTCCAGTTCTTGAGCTATGCTGTCAAACAAACTAGATAACAAAAAATAAAATTTTAAATTTAAATTTAGAAAAAATAAAAAATTAACATATTAGTTCTGCAGCTTCTGAAAGCATTTTTGTCTATGCTAAATAAGTGCTGCCTTATTTATAAATTTTTCCCTAATTTTATAGATAAGGAAACTAAAGTGATGAGTATTAAGTAACATTCCCATAGTTACACAGGTAATCGATAGCACAGCAAAATTCGAATCCAGGATTGAGAAACTTGAAAGTCTGTTCTTTCACTAAACTACATTGATATTAAAAAGCGAGCGAATCCTTGTAACTGTATAATAAATTTAAACTTTGATTTACCTTTCTGATTGTGTGTTCCTTATCAATGCAGTCCTCATATTTTCCTAGTAAGTATGCCTGTGCAGAAGATATTAACATGAAATCCTTGCCAGGAGGAGGCTGGAAAACTTACTCTAAATTTTTCACAAGTGTGAATTATCCTTAGGGACTCCTGTTGTACTTGATATTCATGCCAAGTTTGCATACTACTATGTAGTGTATCTATTTTAATATAAAAGCTATTAGAAAGTGCTATTAACTTTGAAAATCATAAAATTAAATGGTCTTTGATTAACATTGATTTATGAGCCTTATAGTATTAGATTGATTCTAAAGATTTTAGAAAATGGGCTGAAAAAGACTCAAATGGTCTATCTATTTACAATCAATCTATATCACGGCCTATAATTCTGGCCTCTGACTAATGCTCAGATACATTCCCTAAATTTCTCTGGACATAGTCCAGCCACATTGACTTTGTTCCTAGCACCTTTGTATTTAGCGTGTTCTCTGCCTGACATTTATATGGCTCACTCCCTCTCTCCAGTTAGGTCTCACTTAGGCTTAAATGACATTTTCTCTGGGATGCCTGCCCTTGCCATGCCTTCTAAAAACTATTCCCACACTTCTAAGCCATGCTTCCCCCCCCAAAAAAAAAATAAGTCTGGTCACTGTGGTACAGCAGAATCTTAACTGTCCTTCAATACCAGAAACTGTGGTATCCCCATGTCAACTTGAAAACCCACGAGGTGCCCATATAAGCACTCGGGATTCTGAGGAGCTGGAGGGCTGTGGGGGGAAA
>NW_006208436.1:439080-448638 GCF_000334495.1 Tupaia belangeri chinensis
ACATGAGGAGCTCTGATGAGGGTGACTTTCTCTTTCTCTCATGCACTCTTTCATGAACATGTGCAATCAAAATAAAATAAGCAGATCCTTTAAAATGCTAGCCTGATACTATATTTTCTGCTGACTGGTTTAGTAATTTATCTGTCTCCTCCTAGAATGCCAGTCTCATGAGGTCAGGGACTTTCATTCTTTATAGGAATAAGGGGTGTTAATTGCAAAAGAACGGAACCCATAGTTACCATAAAAGTATTAAATTAACTGAAAACTAATAGGTTGCTCACACACTCTACAAAGAGTAAGGTCATAAGGCTTGGAGGTTAAACTAGAAGACCATTGCGGATGACTCACTGTGGGGAAATTCCAACAAAGACCCAACTACTGCAGCCACTGGAGTCAGATGCCACAGTTCATATGCTGGTTACTCGATGGCCTTGGAAGTCCAACTTCTCAGTAATAGGCCTTGACTCAACCACCAAAATATTTAGAAAAATATACTTTATGGTGTTTGCTTCCTCCAGTTGTTCCCTTTAGGACAAAAGTCTTAGCATCATATCAGCAAATTGTATTAATAGGTCACATACACACATACTCAAGCCCTAATCAATGATAGCTAGAAGAGGCAACAGTTTTTCTCTCTCTCTCTCTCTTTTTTTTTTTTTTTATTTTGGTTTGTTTTGCTTGTTTGTTTGTTTTAGCTATTTGCTGTATGGTGTGTATATTCACTAGAGAGACACAGAGACACCTCTAGGGGGGATGGCTGGCCATGCCACAGTCCCTTCTTTTCCATTCTCCTTTCAGGATTTTGGCCATGCATGCACATGCGCCTGGTATGAGTTTAAGCTGCTGAGTCCGGGACTCAAACCATGATCAACTATACGGGAGTGCAGGAACATAACCATTATGCTATCTTCTGGTCCCAGAAGAGCCAAATTTTTAAATTTCTGACTTGATAAGGGGATTTCTAACATAGGAGATCCACTAAATATAAGGAAACTCTTCTAAACATGCTGCAAAGTAAAAACAACAAAGCACAACAAAAACAAAGCAAAATCCTTGCCACCACTGCATGGGCAGCCCTTAGAACAGCATCAGACACCCTTTAAACATTCTGTAATAGTCACTAAGTGAATGAATGAACGTATCATGTTCATGTTTCAGGTAACATCTTTTCCTTGCCTTGTAATAATCCTTGGAGAGCTGAATTTGCACAGCTCTGCGACCACTGTTTTGCAAGCACTGTTTCCAGTATTCTGTTGTTCAGAGTACCATTAAAGAAACGGAAAAGCAGTATTTTCAGTATTCCTATTGGGGAACAGTTTTTTAGCTGCTGTCATTTTGTTGACAGCAGCAAATGAACTGCTTCCTGTGGTGGCTGACGCGGTCCCTCATCTGTCAGTCAGACTCTTTTACCACCTCAGGGAGACCCAGGTCAGAAATCTTTTCAGTGTAGAACAATGATCAATCATTTCTGGAATTCATTTTACATTAATATTCTGAGCAGGTTAACAATTTCTTTGATAAACCCTTTAGCTAGAGACATATTTTAATATTCATAATTTTCAGACATTACAATGTTAATAGAGGACACACATCATACCTTCCATAAACTCTCAGCACTCTTAATGCAAATCTATTAGTTTCTACAGTGAAACATGTATGAGGGGACTTCAAAAAGTTTGTGAAAAGAGGGAACCAGCAGTTAGCGTAATGGCTATGTCGCTGGACTCCCACGTAGTCGACCGTGGTTCACATCGCGGACCCGGTGGCTTAAAACTCACGCCGGGCGCATGTGCGTGCGTGCCCAAGATCCTGAGAGGAGAATGGAGGAGAAGGGATTGCGGCGTGACCATCCCCCCCGGGGGGTGATTTCTCGCTTTCTGTCTCCATGTCTCTCTCTGTCTGTCTGGCGAGTGCACGCACCCTATAGTGAAAAACCTCTCAAAAAAAAAAAAAAAAAGTTTGTGAAAAGACAGGATTAAAGTACAAGATAATTTGGGAAAAAAAGAGTCAAAAGCCATGCATTTAAAAAAAATGTATTTATCATATACCTTTTAAAGACACTGCCTACACACACTGCCTGTAGCAACACATCTTATTAAGAATTATAAAGAAAAGTGACACCATGGACTCCCATACAGCCAACTGTAGTTTGAATCTTGGAGCTGGTAGCTTGAGATTCATGCCAGGCATGTGTGCATAAGTGCCCAAAATCCTGAAAGGAGAATGCAGAAGAAAGGATTTCATTATAGCCACCCTCACTAGGGAGTGATATCTCATTTCCCCTTCTCTCTATCTCTCTCTAGCAAGTGCATGTACCCTATGGCAAAACTTAAAAAGAAAAAAGATAAAGATTATGAATATCCTCCCACTTGTTTACATCAGTGGTGTTTCTAAATAAGTTATACAATTATTTTATTTTCCTAAATGTTTTGGAGTTTGGAATTGTGAATGAGAGTATAGAGATTATTTGATTGCTAAAAGTGTCAAATACAAATGAAGATACCCACGGCGTTCATTGTGGTTGTAATCATCTTTCTTCATTCAACATTCTATTTACTTTTGGTTCTCTAAGTATGACATAGACATTAAACGGATTCACGTTTTCCTTTCTTTCTTTCTTTCTTCTTGCCTTTTGACTAAAAATATTTAGCCTAAAAAGACTGAAAGTTATCTTTCAAATATGGTTTTGTGACTATTTTGGGAAAGTTGTTTATCACTCTCAAAAACTGTGGAGTATGAGTAAATATTTTTTGATATATAAGGTAAGTGTGTGAAAAGGTAAAAAAAAAATAAGTAAATAAAAAGAAAAAAATTGTATTAATATTAGTTTCCTATACTTATGTCCCTCCTTATAGATATAAAATTCATTCAAAACATAGAGAAAAGTGAAAAAAAGACATGGTTGATTTGAACAGAGCCATTATGTGACTATTCATTTCTGTACATGTGGAAGCCTTGTAATACAATCGATAGTAACGTCCTAAAGTCCATTTTTTTAAAACTTGTGTAGTAAAATTGCAGTATCAAATATAAAAACCCTTAAAATGGAACATGTGATGATAAACCTAAATTATTATAGCATAAAGTTTTGTAAACTACTTTTGAAATTTTAATTCAACAGAGTAAAGATCTTAAATACAATAGCATTCTCATTCTCCAATAGTATGCATTGTATGTTTTTATCTTTTGGATCTCCTGGAAGTTATGGTGACTGGCTCCCACATGGCCATCCAACTCCACTGTTCAAATCCTGGACCCAGTGGCTTGATAAACATGCCAGGTGCATGTACATGCTTGCCCAACGTCCTAAGATGAGAATGAAGAAGGAGTGCAGTGTGGCCATCCCTCCGGGGATTATTTCTCACTTTCTCTCTCTGTTTCTCTGGTGAGCACATGTGCCCTATGGCAAAAACAAAACAAAACAAAACAAAAACCTGCGTCTTACTGAAGCTTCTAACTGTATTCCACAATTTTCAAATCAACTTTGTTCTCTAGCTCTTTGTGAGTGTCTGAATGACACTAACACTTTAGTCAGATCTACCCAGATTCTTACATTACTAAACTTTATTAATATTGTGTTTGAGGTTTTTTCAATATTGACTAGAATCGCCAGCTGTTACATTAAGAGGTTATGGTTTAATATGTAACATTCCTCAAATAAAGTAAGATTTTTTTTCCTTAGAGACAGGGAGAAATAGAGAGACAGAAAGAGAGAAATTACTCTTCAGAGGGGATGATCATGCCACAACAATCCCTTCTTTTCCATTTGTCCCTCAGGATCTTGGACGTGCACACACATGTGCCTAATGTTAGTTTTAAGCTGCCGGATCCGGGATTCAAACCATGGGTGACTACGTGGGAGTCCAGCGACGTAACCATTATACCATCTGCTGGTCCCAAATAAAGTAAGATTTAAGATGGATCTTGGATGTGCACACACATGTGCCTAATAATGTTAGTTTTAAGCTGCCGGATCCGGGATTCAAACCATGGGTGACTACATGGGAGTCCAGCGACGTAACCATTATACCATCTGCTGGTCCCAAATAAAGTAAGATTTAAGATGGAGGGTTGAACAATAAACCCTTTTTGTACCTGATCATTGTCCTTCCAGTCAAAACCAACTCAAACAACAGCATCTAATGTTCTGAAGCTCTTTTGCCAAGAACTTACTTGGCAAGAATTGCATATACATAATTATTACAGAGAGTATCTTATTACACATGCAGATATGCACTATTTGATTTCCTTTTCCTGTTGCTTTATTTTTTTAATCTCATTTTGAAGTTTTTATTTATCTATTTCTTTCCTGAGAGAGAGAGAGAGAGAGAGAAAGGCAGACATCCTCGTTGGGGTCACCATGATGTAATTCTCCCCCATGTCCTGCAGTCAGGCCCATAGGCACTCCCAGGTGTCCTATTAGACCTGAAACATAAACTCAGGACCCCATATGGCTTCCAGCATCACCAGGACCACCAGGACCACTGCTGCTGAGCTGATGTGGACACAGATCGGAAACATTCCTAACTCCTCATTACCCAAATTATATTTTTTTATTTAACAGCATTTGTTGATAAAAGGTGGTGAACAATGTTCCCTCTCAAAATCTGGTCTCCACAAAGTATTATTCTGTTTTAAGGGAAATCAATTTACTTGCAATGATAGACTTGGCATCTAATATTTTTAAACTATCAGTAGTGCAACAGATACTGCAATTTTCCCCACAGCTAAAATTTCTAGCTTTCACACTGAGCAAAGTTAGTTTGGATGACGCTTCCAAGATAATGTCAATAGCTACAGGAAGATTTTAGCTTTATTTAAACTTGGAGTAATATTCATCTTTTCTAATTAAAAACTAGTGCTTTTGTCTGTAGATTCCAAAATCTCATAAGTAATATTTTTAGAAGAGAGATAAATTCATGGTTTCAAAGAAAAATCTCCTAATATCACAAAGAAGTATCCCTTGGGAATAATATATTTTTTGATAATAGTCCTCTGAAAAGGGAAAAAATAGAGAAATTGTTGCTTCTACCACCATATTTTATAGTATAAATTACTTCAGAATAACCCAACACAGGCCAACATATCTATTTTTATTGCTACCTATTGTGTTGAGCATGGAAAGGCATGAAGAATACCACAGGTTTTTGATATCTGAATTATAAGAGGCCTCTCAATGCTGATAACTGGAATTGTTACTTTGTTTCCAAAAAAGATTTTCCTTTCTTTTTTTAAAGTTTGTTGAGTTCTTTAAAAAAAATGAAACATTTTGTTCTGAATTGACCTATAAAAATTGTACATATTTATGGAATACAGTGTGATGGCTTGATACATGTACACAATTTTTAAGAATAAAATCAGGGTACTTAGCATGTCCATCATCTCATAATTTTTTTATTTCTTTGTGCCAAGAACATTCAAAATCCTCTCTCAGTTATTTTGAAATATATAATACAGTATTATTAATCATAGTAGTCATACTGTGCAACAGAACACCAGAATTTGTTCCTTCTAACTCAGCCATGAAAGAAAAAAAAAAAAAAGAATGCCATCCTGTCAGCTGAGTCAATGTGGATGAATTTACAGTACATAATATTAAGTAGAAAAAGCCAAGTCCATAAAGACAAATACTGCCTTATTTCACTCATAAACAGAATCTAAAGAAGTTGACCTCATATAAGGAGGGAGTAGAATAGTGGCTACCACAGGCGAAAGAGGTTGCTGGGTGGGAATGATGAAAAGAGTTTGGTCAATGAGAACAAAGTTACAGTGAATGGAAACTTCTTTTCCTTTAATTACTCTTCCAAGTTGTCCCAAGAAACTAAAAATTCCCCACTTTAGTTATAGCAAGTCAACTTTCTCTTTATTCCCACTCTGGCTATGGGGAAGGGACCTGTCACAATTAACACTCAGAAAGATTCCCATTGAATTTTCTTTAAAAAGGGACATCTCTGTGAGGCAAGAGCAGTGCAATACTCTGCAATGCTGAAGACATGTGGGAATGCCATGGGTTCATGTCCTGATCCCTCCTTGTACACACTGGATGCATGTGCACACCTCGATGATGCTGGGTGAGGCTGAGGGTCAGACACCTGCACGTCACCCTGGTGGAGGCTGAGGGTGAATTATGGTGTCAAGACCCAGTCAGAGCTGTTTTTCTCCCCCCCCCGCCCTCTCTCTCATTGAAGAAATAAATAAATTAATAAATGTAGAAAAAAAATTATCTTCTTCCCAAACAAAAAGAGTTATCTTTCTAAGAGGAACTCTTACACGAACATGTTCTCTATTTTTTTTTTTTTTGAGAGGTTTCTGCTATAGGGCACGTGCGCTCACTAGAAAGACAGAGAGAGACAGAGAGACAGAAAGCGAGAAGGCACTCCCCAGGGGGGATGGCCACACCGCAATCCCTTCTCCTCTATTCTCCTCTTGGGATCTTGGGAACGCACACACACATGCCCAGCATGAGTTTAAGCCACCGGGTCCAGGACTTGAACCGAGGTCGACTACATGGGAATCCAAAGACGTAGCCATTAAGCCATCTGCCGGTCCCTAACATGTTCTTTTTAAACCTTATGTTCAATACTAGTCTGCATAATTTTTTCTTCCTTTTCCCTCTCAGGGCTCATGATTTCTTTCTTTTTTTTTTAGGCTGAAATGATGCAGACCCTATTTTTCAAAGAATCTTCTTTTTATTATGTTTTGAGAATTTATACTTTATCTTATATGTATTATTATTTTAAAAAATATTTTTAAATGACCATTTAAAAATTATCTATTTAATTTTATTCATCATTATTATTTTTTAATTTGACCAAAGAGATGCAGAGAGAGTGAGAGAAGGAAAGTGAGAAAGCAAGCCACCAAGTATGGGACTTGAATCACAGTCAGCCATGTGGGATCCCAGCACTTCAACCACCATGCCATCTGCCGGTCCTATAATGACCATTTTTAAAGTGATAAACCTATGCGACTTTTTTTCTTTACAGATATTGTGATGTTTGGAATACTTAGTTTTTGTTGTTTTTGATTTTTGCCACAGGGTGCATGCACTTACTGGAGAGAGATCAGTCCCAAAGCAGGGATGGCCACACCACAGTCCCATCTCCTCCCTTCTCCTACTGAGATTTTGGGCACATACACCCATATGCTTGTGTGATTTGTAAGCCTCTAGGTCTGCAACTGGAACCATGGTAGACCATATGGGAGTCCAGTGCCTTAACCACCATATGGCCCCTGTTTCAATGGAAATTACATACTGCCTAATAAGTTTAACTGCATATTCTTTGATCTCAAAATATGTTTTGCAACATTAAAAAACTGAAAGCTAAACTGATATTTGTTTCTTTGTATACATACAAGGATTTATTACAGGCAGTTAATATTAAAAAATAATGTTTTATCTTTTTTTAGCCATGAGGCATAGAAGATATAAATTCAAAGATATATGAAATTAAAACCTGAACCTTATATATGTTAATTATTACCTAATAATGTTACCTGTTAGTATGTACTTTTATTTATTAATTTATTTATGTTTAATTATTTTCTTTAACTTTATTTATTTATTTAAATTTGACTAGAGAGGGACAGAGAGATAGAGAGAGAGGGAGAGAGAGAGAGAGAGAGCGAGCGAGAAAGGAAGCCACCAAGTCTAGGACTCAAACTACTGTCGGCCATGTGGGAGTCCAGCACCCTTAACTACCACGCCATCTGCTGGCCCCAATATATACTTTCATTTCTAGTATTATTTTATTATTATTATTATTATTTTAATTTGCCAAATGGCATGTGTGCTTGCAGAGGGAGAATGGATAAAGTGAGAAAGACAGACAAAGAAAAAGTGAGGAAGCACCTCCCATGGGTAATGATCACACCAAAGTCCCTTCTCTTCCATCTCTGCTTTCTTTTAGTATTTGGACATTCACATACATGCACCCAGTGTGTTTCTTAAGCCACTGGATTCAGATCTCGAATTGTACAATCAGCCATGTTGCATCCACCTCAGGTAACCATGAGCTGGCCCAGTATATTCTTTTAAGAACCTTGCTCTATGCTCTCATAGGGTATACATTCCTAAAACAGTGTATGTCAACACTTGCTGCTTATTATAATAACTAGGAGAAAAATTTTAAAACAGAAATACGTGAGCCTCACTCCCAGTGATTCTGAATTAATTGGTATTGGATAGGTGCCAGCATTTGTTTTCTGTTTCGTTTGTTTGTTTTGGTTTGGTTTGGTTTCTAATGTGAAGAAGGGTTGAAAACAAATGTCCTAAAGTGAAGTCAATGTTTCCATTTCACTTTCCATCATGATGACTTCTAAATTCCTCATTTAAAGCTAGTTTCCAGGACCAGATCCTCCCACATCCCTTTACTATCATTACCTGGAGCCAGTACTGCGGAGTAGGGAGTAGCAGTAGCCAGTGGGACTGAATGAAGTAGGAGACTGCCTCAGACTTCTGCCTTCTGCCCACCCAGGACTATTTTGACTCATAGTTTTCTGACTTCTACTCTCTCCCCCAGCTGAAGCTTTCTAGCTCAGCCCCAGGTACACCTGATCCCAAGAGATTGAGAAAGGTGCTGGAAAGCTGGCTATATGCACACTTTGACGGGAAGACAATGCCTCTACCAAGAACTCATCTGAGAAGGTAGAGCTCTTCTTTCCCCCGGCAGTATCGAATCGAAACCAGAAAAGTAGAAAGAAGTATATAAAACTAGTTTCAAGCCATCCCTTTCTTCCTCATCCATCTTTACCTGTTTTTAGTCTATGCATTTAGGTTCCAAATCTTATAGAGAAAATTGGTGAGTGAAAAATCCCAATTCATGTTAAGAAAAAATTAAATGGTGGTAGAGCGTAGTGAATTCCAAAGTGTACAATATATGATACGTGTTTCCTGTGATAGGAATTCCTGCCTAAGAGAAATTATAACAAAGCTCAAATCTTAGAAAGGGGTTGGAGTGTGGATGGAGGGGACTAGACCTCATTCCTCATCCAAATATGATGTTGCTGAGAAGAAAGTTATAGTGTGTGTTTTTTTTTTCTTTTTTTTTTAATCATCACAATCTTATTTATATTACATTGGGTTACATAGAACTTTACAGTGTATTACATTGTTTTTTCAAAAGGGAATGCCATGCATGTCAGTCAATACAGAGACATTAATCTCCCCACTTCATCACTCAATATATTTTCAATGTTTTTCCAAATCATTATTATTATTATTCTAATTATTTTTTTAAACAATCACTATTTCTCATTTTGCTTGTAGAAAGGCTTTACCCATCATGAAATAATTCTCAGACCAGTCCAGTTGAGAATACTATACATGTCATCATCCACAGGCCATAAGCCATATCTGTTTCCCACTAACGTCCTGCCTCTCTATTTGTTCTCTTGCTATCTTTCTCTATCCTCTTCTATTCACTCCCCCATTCTACACTGTCTTATTCTCATTAAGTACTTTCACTGCTTTTATGTCCTCCAATATTTCGCTCTCTACCATAGGGTGCAGATAGTTGGTATATATTGAGTGGATACATACAATATCTTTCTTTCATA
>NW_006208436.1:452488-478458 GCF_000334495.1 Tupaia belangeri chinensis
CTTGGAGGCAACAGGTAGGGGGTTTTTTTTTTTTTTTTATCCATTTGGCCAGCCTATGTCTCTTATTTGGAGAACTTAATCCATTGACATTCAATGTAATTATCGATATTTCCATACCTGATCCTATCATTAAGTGAGCCATTTTCTTGGTTGGTTTTTGTTCTCATATAACTGTCTGTCTGACTTTTTAGTTTTCCTGGTATAGTACTCCCTTCAGAACCTCTTGAAGAGCTGGTCTGGAGTTGGTAAATTCCTTCAAATTTTGTTTATCCGAGAATGTTTTTATCTTTTTATCCCATATGAAAGATAATCTTGCCGGGTATAGTATTCTTGGTTGAAATTGTTTTTCACTCAACACTTTGACTAGGTTTCCCTATTCTTTCCTTGCCTGCATTGTTTCCGCCAAGAGATCCAATGTTAGCCTGATGGGGTGACCTTTGTAAGTAACTTGATGTTTCCCTCTTGCCAACTTTAGTATCTTGTCTTTGTTTGTTGTTTTTGCCAGTCTGGCTCTGATGTGCCTTGGAGAGGATCTTCTTGGGTTGACTCTACTCAGGGTCCTATGTATTTCTTGGGTCTGGATATTTGAATTCCTTTCTAGGTTCAGAAAATTTTCTTCTAGGATTTCATGGAATAAATGATCTAGGCCCTTATTATTTTCCCTCTTCTGGAATACCAATTATCCGGATGTTGAGGCGCTTGATGGTATCCAGTATTCCTCGTATATTATCCTCATTTTTCATGTTTTTTTTCTCAATCTTCTTGATGCTTTTCTCTAGGTCCGATGTTTTGTCATCTATGTTAGAGATTTGATCTTCTGCCTGGTCTAACCTACTTTTAATACTTTCAAGGGTGATTTTGATTTCCTGCATCACATTCTTTAGCCCTAGAAGTTTCATCTGGTTCTTGTTTAAGGTATCCATTTCTTCTTTCAAGTCATGAAAGGACTTCTTCATCTCCTGGAGCTCCTTGTCTTTTTTTTCTTCCATCTCAGTTAGTTTGGGCACTACAAATATTCTGAATTCCTTATCAGACATGTCCATGACATCCATTTTATTGGCTGTGGGTGATATAGACTTGATGATTTCCCTTGAGGGAGAGGGTTTTTGTTGGTTGCTCATATTTTTTGAGCCTCTGCGATTTTTCCTAATCATCAGATAATCTATATGTTGCTTCCTAACTTATATAAGGATCTCTGAGTGTTAAAGGATGTACAGGATTAGAAAATTGATGATTTCTCTTATGGTTGGTCTTCCTATTGCTCAAAATTTCGCTTAACTGTTGCCACTAGTCCTGGATGGCCCAAAGTTCTCCCTGTTTCTAAGGAGTGATGAGCCTCCAACTCACCTTCTAAGCAACACCTCAAGAGCAAAGAAACACAAAACAAAAAAAGAACTCGTGCCACGCTATTCAAATCACTAAAATTCAGAGAGTCCAAAGGCATGTGGGGAAGGGTCAGAGGATGAGTGACAGCTCCAGGATGGTCGGGCCTGCAGCCTCAGGCCGCCTGGTGTCCACAACTGCTGGCCGGCTGGATCTGGTCTGCGGGTGGGGTGGGGTGCAAGTTCATCTTAAAGTCTCCTGCAACCAACCTGGGGTCCAAGGAGAAGTAAAGGTGGGGATTTGCAAAGGTCCAGAGCAGTCAGGCCTGCAGCCTCGGGCCGCCTGGTGTCCAGAAGTGCTGGCCAAGAAAGTTATAGTGTGGTTTTAACAAAAGCAGTCACTAAAAGTAGTTTTGTCTACTCATGAGCAGTGCAATATAATTAATTACAACTGGAAAATGTTTTGAAATGTCACCCCACATCTAACTCTAAGAGTTAAATTTCTTCTCTTTATTCCACTTAATATTGAGAAGGCATCAGACTTCATGAGTGCACATGTCCTGTGCACACACTAACATGAAGCTAGGTGCTTTCTGTCAGTAAGCTGGAAAGTCTTAGAGTTCAAGTACCATACAAGTTGCTGTAAGTTGCAAGGACATGATGGAAGATGGCCTTATCTGAGTTAGTTCCACTCTAGTTCTTGAGCACAGATTGTTGTTCCTAAAAGCATTGTTCATAAAAAGAAAAGTTTTGGAAGCAATGACAGTGGAATTATTGTACAATTAAGCAATAGTATTAAAACTAGTCTATAGCAAGTTTTCTTTGTGAAATACTATTTTCTTAAAAGAGCATTTATAAATTATTTTATGACTAACCATTAAATGGTATCTTGTTATAACTGGCATGTTTCATTTGACTTTTTGGATAATATGTATGAATATAAGTAGATCCAGCTAGTTGTTTTTAACGTCTATAGAGTTATTTATCATTCATTCATATAACACACATAAATGGATGGGTACTTAGGAGCTTATAATAATATTTTCCCTACTTTTATAAAGTCTTATTTTTACATAATAAAAAACTAAAAGTAAAATAAAATATTAAAATGTATCATCAAATTATTATGAAAAACTGTAGGCCTGGTGGAGTGGACATGCAGTAGGGGCACTGCTATGTGGTGTTGGAAACCATGCAGAAGCTCCAGATCTGCTTCAAATGCCAGATGCACCCATGACCCTATCTGGCTGCAGGTATGGGAGAAGGATTACAGCACAAGATCCTGTCAAGGGCACTTCTCTTTCTCTCTTAGAAAATGAATAAATTTTTAAAAAGACGGCAGTACTATATGCAATTAAAAAAAACTAGAAATGATGAACAATTTCTTGAAGCATTAACCAAAACTGAATCCAGGAGAAATAGAAAATCTTATTTTAGATGCTTCTCAGTTTACAATGGGATTATATTTCAATAAACACATCATAATTTGAAAATAATACTAAGTAGCAAATGTACTCACTATTCAAATAAATCCATCATAAAATTGAACAATAGTCAAAACAGCCTAAGTCATGGACCATCCATAGTCCTAAAAATATTAACAAAATTGAGACAATAATAAAAAATTTTGCCATAGGGGAATATTCTAGACTCAGAAGGTTTTCAGGGAGAATTCAAAGTATGTAATAGTACAGTGCATATGTAAAATCATCCATAAGCTATTAAAATATATATAGAAAAGCCCTTCCAAATTTATTTTATAGGATTTCTATGTCTTTGACACCAAAACTAGAGCAGAATGGGAAAAAACTAAGACCCTTCTCCATTATGAAAATACATGTAAAAATTCTTTCTTTGGTTTTATTCTAATATTGCAATGCTGTCTACAGAATAAAAAATATAATTTATAATAATAGTCTAAATAACATAAAAAGAGCTTAACAATATCCAGTCTTTTCATGGTAAAACATGGAAGAAATAGTCATTGAAAATAAATTCCCTTGCCTGAAAAAGAGTTCCCACAGCAAAACTCCTACAATAAATATAACCTTAGTGATAAGATAATAAATGTTATTTCTAAAATCAAGGTAAAGATAATCTGTCAATGGTTCTATTTACTAATTTATTAGAGGAATTCTTCATAAAGACAAAAGAATAAAGAATAGACAACATCTGGGTATGAAAGGAAAATAAAACTCAATTTTAGATATGTAAAAATGACAAAAGTTTAATTTCAGTATAAATAAAAAATAAAAAATTATTATTCATACTAGCAAAATGTATGCAATAATTTTAAGGCAATTAAATAAGACCCAAAGAAAGAAATGAACAGTACTGGTATAGAGAAAGGCTCAATATAGAAAATATTTCAGTTTCTTGCAAACTAGTAGGTTAATTTAATACCAATGTCAAGTAGGATTTTTAAAATTCTATAATAGTTGTGAAAACTAATTTTTAAAATTTTTATTGATATTTAATCCCTCAAAGAGAGGGATTTTTGTTATAGGGTGAATGCACTTGCTGGAAAGAGAGAGAAACAGAGAGACAGAAAGTGAGAAATCACCTCCCAGAGGGAATGGCCATGCTGCAATCTCTTTTCCTACATTTTCCTCTCAAAATTTTGAACATTCATGCACACGTACTCAGCGTGTTTTAAGCCACTAGGTCCAGGACTCAAACCACAGTCAACTATGTGGAAGTCCAGCGACATAACCATTATACCATCTTCTGGTGCTGCTAACTTTCACATATATCTGGAAAATCAAATACTCAAGTTCAAGATATTCTTTTAAGTTTACTTATCAACCTCTTTCATTAGCTAGACAGACGGTGAAAGAGGGATAGTGCACTCCTAGCAGGGTCTTGATGCTGTGAACTTTCCCCTGCCAGAAACAGCCCCTATCCTGGATACATACATGCTTGGCACATTCAGTGAGGTCACTGGACCCAAACCTGGAACCTTTTCAGGTGGATCAGCCTCACAAAACATCATGTTTTACTGTTGTGCCACTGTCTGGTCCTCCCAAGGTTCTTGTTTTGTTTTGTTTTAAATTTTGCCAGAGGGCATATGCACTCACCAGAGAGAGACAGAAAGAGAGAAAAAACAAGAAAGCACTCCCTATGGGGAATGGTCACTCTTTAATCTCTTCTCCTCCATTTCTCCCTCTTTTATAGGATTTTGGCCATGAATGCACCCATGTCCAGCATGTTTCTTAAGTGGCCAGGTCCAAGACTTAAACTGTAAAGTCAGCTATGTGGGATCCAGCCACCTTAACCATCACACTGTAAGGTTTGCCTCAAGGCACTCTTTTTTCTTCTTCTTCTTTTTTTTTATTTTTTATTTTTTTACTATTTTTTTTTAAATTTTGAGAGATTTCCACTGGAGAGACAGAGAGACAGAAAGTGAGAACGCACCCGTCAGGGGGATAGCCATGCTGCAATCCCTACTTCTCTATTATCCTCTTGGGATCTTGGGCACCCACATACCCGTGCCTGGCGTGAGTTTTAAGTCACTGAGTCTGGGGCCTTGAACTATGGTCAACTATGTGGTAGTCCAGCTATGTAACCATTATGCCATCTGCTGGTCTCCAAGGTACTCTTTATAAGTCTAGGTAAAGGAATTGAGATATAAAATGTCATTACGTTATAAAATAAAAATTAAGACTTGCTGGTATTTGAGTGGCAAGGGATATATAGAATATCGATTCAATATGAATTAACATATTTTTCCTGCATCTATTATATTATGATTTTGTTTAAATTTAGTGATAGTGAAATAATAGAATGCACAAAACTCTCTGTCCTTGTGGAGCTTATAGTATAGGTGATGGGAAAGCAATAAATGAGACAAATAAGTAAAAGATTATATTAGATGGTGGTAGTAACTATGGAAGAACAATAGACATGAAAGGCAGGTAGGAAGTATATATGTGAGAAGGCAAATAGGGTACATTTTTAGGTAGGGGAAATAGCAAAGTCTTCCTTGGGAAGAAGTCTTTATTGGGGTCAGAAACTAGTGGAAATGATAAATGACAAGGAGAACTGTGATGCACCACAATAGACATCATCAGATAAATGATCGAAATTTTGTTCCAAGACAATTAACAATTTAAAAGGGAATTTGTGGGCCAGCCAGGGGCATGGTGGTTGAGGTGGCTGGATCCCACATCTATGACTGGATGGCCCAGCAGCGTGAGTGCTCTAAATCCTGAAAGACAGGAGAGATGGAAGAGGAGGCATTGCAGCATGAACATGACCCAAGGGAGAGTTTTCTCACTTTCCTTCTCTTTGTCTCCAGCAAGCACATGCCCCTTTGACAAATTTAAAATGTGCATGTCGTGGGGTGCTGCCTGACACTAGGATTGTAGACATGGAATAATGAGAAGTGATTCATTATTGGTATCTTCTGAATGCTTTGCTGAAGGACTGGCTCTGGTGTGCAAGGGAAGAGGAGTAAAAAGTGACTCTGGGATTTTTAGCTTGAATAATTGGAAGATAGAAAAAAGAAAATTAGCTATTTATGCCAGTGACACATTTTCCTTCAGCATTTCTTCCATATCATATTCAAGGCTGGTGAAGGCCCATCCTCCTATGTTTTTTCAGCAACACAAAGATCAGTAGATTTTTGTTTTATTTTATTTTTCAGTTTTAGGTTTTTGTTATAGGGTGTGTGTGCTTGCTAGAGAGACAGAGAGAGACAGAAAATGAGAAATCATTCTCCAGGGGGGATCGCCATGCCACAATTCCTTCTTCTCCACTTTCTTCTTGAGATTTTGGGAACACACACACACACACACACACACACACACCTGACAGGAGGTTTAAGCCACTGGGTCCAGGACTCGAAAGGTGATCGATTATGTGTGAGTCCAGTGACATAACCATTATGCCACCTGCAGGTCCCCCACAGATTATTTTAATATTCACTTTAATAATACCAGGAATTATATATATATTTTTGAGAAATTTTTGCTGTAGAGCTCATGTGCTCACCAGAAAGACAGAGAGAAACAGAGAGACAGAAAGCGAGAAATCATCCCCCAGGGGGGTATTCCATGCAGCAACCCTTTCTCCTCCATTCTCTTCTTGGGATCTTGGGCATGCAGGCACATATGCCTGGTGTGAGTTTACGCCACCAGGTCCGGGACTTGAACTGCAGTTGACTGTGGGAGTTCAGCGACATAAGCATTATGATAACTGCTGGTCCCCAGGAATTATATTTTAATAGTTCTCTAACTATATGAGTGTATGTGGAATTATAGATATCCCCTGCTAAATTTGCTTATTTCTAAACTTGAAAGAGACACCAAGCACAATCAGGTGAAAGAAGTGCGTCCCATTTGGGTTTGCTTTGAGATATTCCTTTAAAAGAGGTTTATTTTATTGAAAAAGAAAGAGCAATCTTTTGGAATAGGTGATTTCAACTGCTATAGGCAACAATGATTTCCTTCATTTGTTTCTAAAAGGTCAAAAGACTGCAGGAGACACCCAGCAAGGCAACTGATATAATTAGGACAGAAGCTGCATGTTCTCAGAAAGTTCCACATTCCATTGGGTATTGTGTCTATGCGAAAACATTAAGACCAATATAGGACATGAACCCACAGTGAAGAGGGTAATTTGTGTTTAGGCCAGTCTATTTTGTCTCTAATGGGTGTGCTTTCCAGAAGAAAAGGATTAGAATCAAGGATAAATGTGATAAGGTGGTTGAATAGTTAGTGGTTAAGTATTTTACTGAATTCACTTGTTTCCTGATCTATATTCTAGCAAATTACATTGGATTGGAGTACTGTAATATTTAAAAAAAAAATCTTTTCAATAAACAAGAAATCAATATTTAGGCGACAAACTACACTGAGGCTGGTATTTTGCCGGTGACATTTTGCTCAGTCCCCATCGATGATTAGTGCCATTATGTGGCTCATTAAAATTTTTGCTTTGCAGGTTTATTGTACTTGGTAAAAACTCATTTTTACAAATCACTGAGGACTGTGCTTCCCTGAAATTTCTTAATTGGTACCTGATTCTCCTTACTTTCTTCAGTAGTCCATCTCATTCCGAGTGAATTTAAAGTGGTGTGATTTTTGCTTATCATTTATCATACTATGTGTGAGAATAGGTGTGTGCGTGTGTGTGTGTGTGTGTGTGTGTGAGAGAGAGAGAGAGAGAGAGAGAGAGAGAGAGAGAAAGAGAGAGAGAGAGAAGGCGACAGAGTTTGTGGGCATGAGAGAGAGTACCTGGATGTGTGAGAGAGGGTGTGAAAGAGGGAGGTTGCTGTCCATTATATATGCTTTATTTGTAGCACTCACACAGTTTTCTCTTTTTAAAATATTAATACTTACTGATGAATAATCTTCCTTTTGTGTTTGTTTTGGTAGCTTTTTCTTTTTCTTTTTCTTTTTTTTTGTACATGTACTCACCAGAGAGACAAAGAGAAAGAGTAAGAAATCACCCTCAGTGGGGGATGGCTACACAGCCATCTCTTCTCTACTCTCCTCTTGGGATTTTAGGCATGCACACCCATGTTCTCAACATGAGTTTCAGGCCACAGGGTCCAGTTCTCGAATATAGTAGGCCACGTGAAAGTCCAGCACCTCAATTGCAATGCCACCTGCTGATTTTTTGTGCTTATTTTTTGAACAATAAGTGACCATCTTTCCCCTTTTAAAAATTAAATTTTCTCTCAATCTCTCTTGAGCAAAATAATATAAATGTTTTCTTCCTTTGTAGTCTAAACAAAAGCAAAACAAAACTGTGGTGAAATAAGTCAGCAAGTGGATTCTCTGTGGGAGAATAAACTGGAAAAAAGATTTTTTTAATGAAATCATGGAAAGGCTCTATATCTTGGTTTGAGTGGTGTCCACACTGGCATATATAACCATACCATTTATTAGACAGAACAATTAATATCTCGGCACTCTGATGTCAGTAGCTTATATTCCAATAAAAATAAGTATTTCCTTGTTCATCGTTCTGTTTATCACCCCTTCTCCTAAACTCACACAATCACCTCTCCAGTTGTCTTTGTTGTTTGAAATACACTGATTATTTCTGCTTTTTCCAACACATACTTAAAATGTAGCAAATATAAGAAATAACAGTTGGATTACATTAAAGTAATTGTCAAGTATCGGACTTCTGTGAAAAAGCACAAAACACATCATTTTAATATCGAATCTTTGAAATACAGTTTATAATATATAAGTACCATTGTATATAAAAATGGCAATCAGAAGAGGAAAAATCTCAACAATTGCTTGGCAAAGTGTGCATAATCATTTGGTATCTACAAAATGCAAATAAACATGGCAATCTTCCTTTAGAAATGTGCAATTTTCTTGATTGTTGATGAGTAAGTTTTCAAAATATTCCTTCTAGACCTATCTACTTAAGTCTATAAATATATCTGCATTTTTGTCTGTCTATCTATGTAAAAGTTTTATGAATAAGGATAGGTTCTCTACAGTTTAGAAAAGTTATTAGGAATTAAATATTAGGGCATAAACATAAAAATTATGGCTAACATAAACCAGAAGTTAAGGACACTGGAAAAAGGAAGATCAAGGAACCAGAAGGCCAGGTTATTAGAAATAGCTCCTCATTGAATGTAGAAAGTAACTTTGATGTTAGGGGATTCAGACTCTAAAGAAGAGGTCATTCTTTGAGCCACATGATACTTAAAAAAATTTTCCAGATCAATATTTAAAATTTTTTCCAGATGAATAAATAGAAATATTTATACCAATTTATGTCTGCTGGCAATAAACAAACTTGGTGAATCACTTTGTAATGAGCTAAGAACTAAAATCACCAAGGAATAAATTGTTGATGTCCTGCAGAAGACTACAATAAGGTGAGTATTTGTCGTGAGAGTTGAAGGATGATGATGAGACACGGGAGATGAGGGAGCTGAGGGACACACAGATGCCTGTCTTCAGGCTTAGTGAGACTAGAGATGTGAAAGGCAGAATGGCTTTCATGTGGAAGAACTTTCACGAGGTATTACCCTAAGAAGAAAAACAGGTCACAGTTAAAATAAGATATTGTGAGAATAATTCAGAAAAAAAAATTGAAAAACCATGGATTATGTTGATCACAGCCTGTGAGTAGTAAGAACCCTGTAGAACTATTAGGAATTTCAGGAGGGGAGTAGAATGAAATCAGGTGAGGTCATGTTGGAGGTCTGTGGTGATGAGGATCTGAGGAGGAATGACATGGGAATGTGCAGGTTCTTGTAGTGCCATGATATTTGTCAAAGGCGTTTGTAGCACTGAGACTCTGAGTTTGGGAGAAGGTTTGATATTGACAATGTTCTAGAGAGAGGATATGAATAAATGATCTAGCTATCACAAAGATCAAATTAACAAATCAGACTCACATGAATAAAAGATATTACTCAGAATAATGATTTGCTAATTAATTCAAGGATATGTTCAATCAATATGCACAAGCAAAGTAAGGAGAAGTTTGAGACATCAAGGAGAGCTCCCCAAATCTTTCTCATATGAGGCCTACACTTTCTGACCCACAGTGAAACATTTGGTCTCTGATGAAGCATGTGTTGTACCTCATGGATCAATTGTAAGTTATAAAACATATTTGTTTCATATCTAAATAGCTATATTAATTACATGATATTTCCCTGGAGACACGCCTCCTGGATCTATAGGTTCTACATTTACCAGAAGCAATCCTAAACCAGGGTTATCTTTTTTAAAAAAATTTTTTTTGAGAGAGTTTTTCTATAGGGCACATACACTTGCTGGAGAGACCGACAGAAAGCAAGAAATCTCCCCCTGGGTTGATGGCTATGCTGTGATCCTTTCTCCTTCATTCTCCTCTTGGGATTTTGGGATGTACACACATGTACCCTGTGATAGTTTCAAGGCACTGAGTCTGGGACTTGAACCACAGTTGACCACATAGAAATCCAGCACCTTAACCACTACACCACCTGCTGGCCCCAACCACGATTATCTTAAAGAAGCATCCCATACATAAGCCTCTTCTCTTAGCAAACACAAGTAGTCTATAAGTCAGGAGGTCCAGTTATCACCAAATTTATATGTGCATTAGACTTGATCACATGCTATTCTTCTTTTCCCTGAGAATGGATCCTTGTAATGAGAAAGAACTTAAATCATAAGCAGCTGTTTTAATGCATTGTTTTATGGCAGTTATTATTTTCTGGACAATTTTTCATGTTAACTTTCATGCCTGGTTATTATGTATCCCATAAACAGAAATCACAAATGAATATCTGAGAGTTTGTCTAATTATCACAATGTAATTCCCAACTGAGATGAACACTAAAGCATCCTTTGGCAGCTCTGATTTGCAGATACAGAGAATATCTGTATGTCCTGAATGTCCTGTCTGCCTACAGTTGAGTTATCAAAAAGGATCTGCACTATAATCTTTAGGGGAGAAATTAATTTCATATCAGTTAAAAGCTTGATTTTAAGATTTTGATAGTTCATTTAAAATAGTTTTTAGAGACACACGCTCACTGACATGTTTGATAGCAGTATCTGTACAATTTTGAGTATGATAATATTTTGTTGAACATGTAGAATTGATGTAAGACAGCTTTCTCTACTAAATATTTGCAATATCTTAAACATTTTAAAATGTGGTCTACTAGAAAGACCGGGCCAGCAGGTGGTGTGGTGGTTAAGACGCTGGACACTTCCACATGGCTGACCACGGTTTGAGTCCCAGACCTGGTGGCTTGCTTTCTCACTTGCCCTCTTTCTCTGTCTCTGTCTCTCTCTCTCTCTCTCTGTTTCTCTCTGTCAAAATAAATGAATGAATAAATAAAATTTAAAAAATACTAGAAAGACTTCTAATTTTGACAATGCTTTTATATTGTGGTTTAGTTTATAGTTAGTTTCTTGCTGGATTCTCTTTTTTACTGAGTGTGCGTTTGTGTGTGTGTAAATGCACGCAAATAAGATTATAGCAAGTCCTATTAAAACCTGTATTTGCTTTATTTTAGCTATTTTATTGCCATAGGAATAGCTCAATAAGACAAAGATGGCCACTTATTTCAATGATGAATTCATTACAAAAGGTAAATACAGACTTCAAATAGAAGTCTTACTTAATAGCATAGAAAATACTAATTAGGGTTTTTATCCTCAGACATTCATTTCCTTCTCCTCTTCTCATACACAGAAAAACACACACATTTATAAAATATTTTTCTAAAAATATTACACTTTAGGTATCATGTAACCATAATTCTACTTCGAATCTTCCAGGGCCAGCTGCTGGGTGATGGTTAAGGTGGTTAGATTCCACATTGCAGACTGCAGGGTTCCAGTCTCTGACCTGGTGGCTTAAAGAAAATGCTGGGTATGTGGGTCCAGCAGATGGCATAGCGGTTGTGTCACAGGAAAAGCTTTATCTCCATTGGACATGTGTCAGGGAGATTGCAGAGGGTGCTTGCTGATCCTGTAGCCAGACTTAGTTACTGTCTCTATATAGAGAGTTGCTGCCCTTGACCCCCAATTCGAGTTCTGAAATTCTCTGATAAGGAAAGAGAGGACTTGCTCTTAATTTTACGAATGGGAGTCTTTCTTTTACGAATGGGATAGTCTTGTTCCAGGAAAATTCTCATTGGAATTTACTGATCTATAAAAGACTATCTGTAAGTAGCAATTTCTCCTTAGAAGAAATATCAGATCTGTTGGTTTTTAGAACTCCTACCATCCATTAAGTGATAGTGTAATTCCTTTTATTCAAGCAAAATCCCATAGCTGTCATCGGCTCCAAGTCCAAATAATTGTTTATTCTCTCATTACTTTCTAAAATGAAGACTCCAGTCACTAGGTAATACATTAGTTATGATATCCTGTACCTTGAAGAACTCCCTCAATGCAGAAGATTTCTGCTCTCTTATGCAGAGCACATTGCACAAGCTGAAATATAACTTGCTCAGCCCTACTAATGGTAGAATGCTAATGGGAAGAAAATGTTAAGCTTCTCATAGTTTTTGAATTCTGGCTAAAGGGTTGATGTATATTGCAGAGAACTAACCAAATGAAAATAGAACAATAAAAGCCATATAAATTTTGGCAATATCCTACTGAGGTTTTTTATATATATATATTTACTTAGAATTCATAAAATGTAATTTAGAAGAAAGCACATTTTAAAAATTGCTTTTCTAGAAACTTTTGGGAGCTCATTTCCAGCAAGCCTTACTAAAATATCTTCTAGTAAGGGAAAAGACCATATAGAGGTCAGAAATGTTACTGACGTTCATATTTTGATTTAATGACAATGCTCAGAATTGTAAACTTACTTCCAAAGTATCTTTAAGAGCATCTTGTGTCTCTCAGTATAGGAATAGCTTATGTAACACCCTGTTTGAATACTTCATATGATGAATTCATCACCTCACAGCCCACTTTATTTTTGGACAGAATTTAGCAATCAGAATGATAGTAAAACAACATTTGTACCTATATAATAAGTTGTTTTTTGACTTTTTTTTATTATTATTAGTTCCAGTTTTACTCACTGCAATTGAGGTAAATGTTTTCTGCTATCTGATGTCATAGAATTTTTTTTCTCCTCTTGGATAACTATATATATTTCTTTCACTGATGCACAAACTTTTCAGAGCCTCATATTTTCTGTTTTCCTCTGGACACAGGCCTATTACTCAACAACCCTTTAAAAATAGAGCCTCTAGAAAACGCTCTAAGAATGATTAACATAGTGCAGAGTATAATCAAATTGTTTAAGTAAATTTAAGTTAATAGTCACTCATGGAATAATTGCTGTAAGATTATCACAGAACATTTTCCCAGGCTCTTTCTGTTTCGACTGTCCTACTTTTCCTTGATTTGAATTCCCATAGCTTTTCCATGACCCACCAAGGGTGAATGTCCACTGAGATGGTTGGTATCTGACATCCACAACAAGGTGCCACTCACTCCAACATGGTGCTCGTTAACATGATGCTAGCTGCATTTAAAATGCTCTAGACCTTACATGTCTGCAGGAGGAATGAGGTGCTAACTGGAGAAAGCTAACACAGCTAAACTACAGACGGCTTTTCATCTGTGTGTTGAAGCTACTCTCCTGGGGTTATGTTAAGACTGCCATGTACTTTGTGATGTAGTGAGAAAGTAACTAGCCTGGGAATTAGAAACCCAGAATTCTGGTTTGACAGGAACTGTCCACTTCAGTAGTATGACCCTTTTTATATGACTTGAACTCTTACTGGTCTCTGATAACATTTTCTTTCTTTTTTAAAAAATATTTTTATTTTTAATTAATTTATATTCATTCACTAAGCATGGTCGCAGCATACAAAATGTGATTTTCAATCCAGCATATACTGCATAGTGGTTTAATCATACATGTTATCGTTGATAATTTTCCTTTTCTAGTTTTGTGTGTAATATATATATAGAAACAATTTTTTTCTCTCTCCATTCCCCCTTTTACTAAAGAGAGGTATAACTAACTTAATTGAAAAAAAAAAAAAGATTAATCTCAATTCGGTCTGTTATTTGCACAAAGCTCCATGAGAATTTGATTTCTGATGCAAGGCATCAGATACTATTATATTATTGAACTTACGCAAATAATGATTCTGACACAAACTAAAAACGCTCACAAATATTTTCCAATTTTAAAGAGGTCAGGAAGGGAGAAAAGTTTGTTTCAATTTTAAAAATTCTTTAACAAATTACTGAACCCAGCAACTCAAAAGAAAACAAAAATCCTTAAATCTGGAAGACAAAGCATAGAAGAAAATCAATTATGTTTTAGAAAAAAAGTCATAGAATTCTCTTTCATCAGTTCAGTCTTACAGAACCTCTTTTGTTGAATTTGCAGTGTTACTGTGGTCTAACCTTATTATTGATATGCCAGAACTTGTCCCTATCATTAAATTGGCCTTTCTCTTGGTCATTTTTTGTTTTCTTATTTGTTTGTCTTTAGTTTTCCTGGTATAGTACTCTCTCCAGAACTTCTTGAAGAGCTGGTCAGGTGTTGGTAAATTCTTTCAGGTTTTCTGAGAATGTTTTTATCTTTTCTTCCCTCATGAATAATCTTGCCAGATACAGTATTTTTGGTTAAAATTGTTTTTCACTGAACACTTTAAATATATTTTCCCATTCTTTCATTGTTGGCATTGTTTCCCATGAGAGGTCCAATGTTAGCCAGATGGGATATCCTTTGAAAGTAACTTGATTTTTTTTTTTCTTGCCAATTTTAGTATCTTATCTCTGTCTGTGGTTTTGGTCAATCTGGCATTGATATGCCTTGGAGACGATCTTCCTGGGTTGATTCTATTTGGGGTCCTTTGTATTTCTTGGGTCTGGATATTTGAATGCCTCTCTAGACTTGGAAAGTTTTCTTCTGGGATTTCATGGAATAGATTATCAATGTCCTGATAAGCTTCTTTCCCTTCTGGGATACCAATTATCTGGCTATTTGAACATTTGATAGTATCTAGTGTTTCTTGTATATTATTGTTATTTTTTTTTTTGAGCAATTTTCTCAGTCTTCATGGTGGATTATTCTAGGCCAAGGAATCTATCTCCTACATGTGAGATTTGATTTTCAGTATGATCTAGTCTGTTTTTAATATTTTCAAGGGAGGTTTTGACTTCCTGTATTATAGCCGTTATCTCTAACAGGTTCATTTGATTCTTTGTTAATAGTGTGAATTTCCTCTTTTAGATCTTGCAAGAATTTTTTCACCTCCTGGAACTCATTAGCGCCTTTCTCCTGCCTTTTTTTCAGTTCATTGTCTCTCTTTTCCTCAATATCTGTGAACTTTGTCACCCTGAAAAGTCTAAGTTCTTTGTCTGACATTTCCATTAATTTCATCATGCTGTCTGAGGATGGAGAGGAGTTATTATTTATCCTTAGAGGAGAGGTATTTTCTTGTTTTTCCATATTTCTTGTGACCCTACAGTGATTTCTAGTCATCTGATGGGTGGTGCATTTCTTCCTAATTCTTGAAGTTCAATCTCAGTGTCCAGAGGTGTGCAGGAGGAGGTGATCTGCAATCCCTTTTCCTTTCTGTTTTCACCCTTTGTGCATCAGAATCGGTAGGACTAGAGAATTATTCTGACTCTAATTGTATTCAGATGTTTAGATCCTGTTCACTTGGACCTGTCTAGACACCTAGTGTGCAGGAGCTGAGAATCCAATGAGGAAAGATAAAGAAAGAGGAAAAAAACTAGAGAAAAGGAAAGAAGAAAATATGAAATAAAAAGCAAGGAAAAAGATGGTAAAAACTTTAGATTTTAATTTTAAAAAGCAAAAGTTGGAAAACCACGTGGTGTGAGGCACCTATTAGCACAATAAAAGGGCTTGAGAATCCAGAGAGTACTTTACCTTGACAAAAATTTTTTTAATTAAAAGACACAGGGAAGCACAGAGAGACAGAGCAAGACAGAGAGAAATGGAGAGAAAGAGACAAGTAACACTCACTACTCATTAGAAATGACTGAGGGAGACGTTTCAGCAGAAAATCCTCATTTTAAGTATCTGAAAGCAGTATTTCACAGCTGAAGTTCAGGATCCATGTGGGCTCCAATAACATTTTCTATCTAGTTTTCCTTGCCACTCAAGTGTAGTGGTATAATAGCTTTTGACTGTTGCTGATCTGTATTATGTTGGTTTCCTTCACTCTTCCCACACTTTTGTGATTAGTCCCTTCAGCTACATCCTTACTTGAAGTGGTACTATATTATGTCCATCATTCTCAATTTTGCTTTTGCTACTTAATAATATATCTCTTTTTTTTTCTTTTTAATAGATTTTTGTATAGGGCACGTATGCTGGTCATACAGACAGAAAGCAAGAAATCACTGCCCAGGGGGATAGCCATGTTGCAATCCATTTTCCTCCACTCCTCTTGGGATTTGGGGGTCATATGCACATGTGCCCAGCATGAGTTTCAAGCTGCTGGGTCTGAGACTTGAACTGCAGTCAACCATGTGGAAGTCCAGACACCTTACTCACCATGCCACCTGCTGGCTCCCTTAATAATATGTCTTAGAAGTTATTCCATGATGGTATATAGAGAGCTCCCTCAGTCTTTTTATGACAGACACTTCTATGTATGGATTACTTAGACACCCACTGAGAGACATGTAAATTTCTCTTCTTTGGGCTTTATAAATGTTATATATGTCAATTTACCCTTCTGCTATGCCCATTTGTACATCTATGGATGCTACTAAATTGACCTCTACTGACAGTTACTGTCTCACAGTGAAGGTATGAGTTTATTTCCCCACAGTTCCTATTAGCACATTCTTTTAAATATTAAAAGCATATTATACTAATTTACACTCCCACGGCAGTGAAGGAAGATTCACTGCAGCTTTGCCAGGACTTATCACTCTTCGTTTTATTATTAGTTTTTAAATCTGAGCCATTCTGATTGGGGTTAAGTAGTATCTCCTTGTGGTTTTGATTATTTGCGTAAGAGATGTTGAGCATTTTGATACAAATTTTTTCAGTCACATGAACCATATGAACCATTCATATGTCTTCCTTGGAGAGTTATCTTTTCAGTTCATTTGTCCATTTTTAAATTTTTTCTTTTTGTAGTTAAGCTAATTGAGTTCCCTATATATTCTGGTTATGAGTCCCTTATCTGAGACATAGATTGCAAATGTGTTCTCTCATTGTGAGGGACTCTGCCCAAATGTTCAGGAAAAGATGTGACTGGATTGGAAAAAAAAAATGTGGCATATATACACATACGTCATGACTTTCCCAATGTCCTCATAATTTTGTGTGTGATATCCTAATATATGATCTTAGATTTTTTTTATTTTTTTATCATGAGACCAGCAGTTTGTGTAGTGGCTATGTCGCTGGATTCCCATGTAGTCAACTACGGTTCAAGTCCTGGACCCGGTGACTTAAACTCACATGGGGCATGTGTGCATGCATGCCCAAGATCCTGAGAGGAGAGTGGAGGAGAAGGGATTGCAGCATGGCCATCTGCCCTGGGGGGTAATTTCTCACTTTCTGTCTCTCTGTCTCTCTCTCTGTCTTTTTGGTGAGCGCACGAGCCCTGTAGCAAAAATCTCTTAAAAAAAAAGGTGTTTTTTTTTTTAATCAATTTGCAGAATTTTTGGGAATATCTTTCATATTCCAAAGATCTTTTTATAATTTTATTTATTTATTATTATTATTATTTAATTTTGTTACAGGGTACATGTGTTTGCCGGGGGTGGGAATGGGGAGTGAGAGAGCAAGCTACTAGGTCTGAGACTCAAACTGCAATCAGCCACGAAGGAGTCCAGCACCTTAACCAACATGCCTCCTCTGGTCTACTCCAAAGATTTTTTTAATTAGTTATTTTTCCAAAGAATTTTACGGTTAATTTTTTATATTTAAATATTTAGTGAGTTTTAAAACTGTAGTCTGGTAAAAGTATATAGTTTGACTATATCCTCCTGACAATTCATCTCTTTGGACCCTGTCTTTGAAGACAGGCATGTGCGTGTATATATATATATATTTTTTTTTCATGATGGCCATTCACCCAAAGACAAAATTGAAGCTATATGTGAAATTCAGGCAGGGAAAGGATATCTTTTTTCCTCAAATGGATATAAAAAACTAATGCTCTATAAAAGTAGTTGCAAGCTGATATAAAATAATTCCTTCTAAATATTTTTTTCACAGCTGTAACCAAAACCAAATTAGGAATAGACAAGCTTTCAGTAAGATCCCTACAAAAGTTTCTGCCTTGGTTCCCAAATTACCTCCATTCTGACAGTGGGAATTTAAAGAGCAGGATTCCCCTGATAATGAGCACCATGCCTGTGTCATGTACTAGCATATTAGGTACATCATTTTTAATTCCAATTACACGTTCTCAATTACTTAAAAACAAAGCCAAATGCACACACATAAAAATTAAGCATAGTCAGGAAAGTCATCTGTATTCTAGACATTACCAAGATAAACTATAGAAGTCTAGAAAAGGAAAGGGGATGTAAATCTAAAATTGTAGCAGCATCATTCTGATGTGGTTTACCTGTTATAAAAAGAATCATTTTTGATGATTCCTGACATCACTCATTATTGATATTTCAAATGACATTATTTAATGACATATTACTCAAATATTACTCAATTGCTTTGAGCAACTCTATGTTGTACATAAGTAATGTGCACTTTTTAGAAATATTTTATCAATAGCACCTGGGAGCCTGCTCCAGTGGCTTGGCTCCCTCACCACTGACTTTTGCAGCACCAGTGAAGAAGACTTGGAAGTGTGAGCCCCCACCAGGTTGTGCTTCTTTAAGACAGAGATCTTCTTTAACAAAATTGAGACCTACAAAGCATCTGTTCCTCTGTGTGGCACAACATTTCTACTATTTATTGTCTTTTTGCCTACACAGCTCAGCGACCAGCCATGTCAAGACCAGAGAGAATGGGACCAGAACTAACTGTCTAAAACCAGTATTGGGTGTATCTGCCACCCAACTCTCCTCCGGAGGTGTCTCCTCTGAGAAACTACCCCAAAACTCCCATAGTAGAGTCCAGCTTTCTTATCCACAAAAGAACAGGGAAAACAACACAGAATTACTATACACTATAGTAAGATCAAGGGCATACAGCTACTGAAACCTACTTCAAAAAATTACGAAGAGGTATTTTACCAGATTCCTAAAAATTAAAACAGAGCCCAAGGAAATATGTGACAACCAGGAAGTATTTCTCTTCCAGGGGAACACAATAACTCTTCATAAATGATGGATAAAAAAAAACAAGAAATTACAGAAATGTCAGAAGAAGAATTCATATTATTCATCATAATGAAACTCAATGAAATGCAAGGGAAAATGGATAAGCAATTCCAGGAGATGAGGAAAATCATTCCATGACTTGGGAGAATTCCATAAAGAGATAAATACCCTAAAAAAATGAATCAAATAGAACTCCTGGAGATGAAAGTTACAGTATAAGAAATCAAGAAATCAAAACTTCCCTGGGAAGCATTCCCAGGAATAAACCTAACCAAAAAAGTCAAACATCTCTACAAGTAAAACTATGAAAAACTAAAATTAAATTGAAAAGGATACATGAAAGCGGAAAAACATTCCATGTCCCAGAATTTATAGAATTAATATAATCAAAATGTTAATTATACCCAAATTAATTTACAAATTCAATGCAATTCTGATCAAATTACCAGAGATATTTTTCACAGAAATAGAAAAAAAATATATAAAAGTTTTCTGGAATCATAGAAGGCCTTGTATCACCAATGCAATACTGTGAAAAAAAGAAAAAAGTAGGATACATCTCACTTCCTGACCTCAAAATATATTACAAAGCTGTGATAATCAAAACAGCGTGGTACTGGCACAAAAATGGGCATAAAGATGAATGGAACATAACTGAGAAATAAGCCCCAAAACATACAGCCAACTGATTTTTGGAAAAATGCACAAACTAATCCAGTGGGGAAAAGAAAATCTCTTCAGCACATAGTGCTGAAAAAAGTGGATATTCACCTGCAGAAAAATGAAACTGGATCTCTATCTCTCATCATTAAAAATTAACTCAAAATGGGGAACTAGCATAATGTCTATGTCACTAAACTCCTATGTAGCCAATCGTGGTTCGAGTTCCGGATCTGGTGGCTTAAACTTATGCGGAGTGCGTGTGTGTGCGTGCCCAAGATCCTGCCCAAGAGGAGAATGGAGGAGAAGGGATTGTAGTGTGGCCATTCCCCCTGGGGAATTATTTCTCACTTTCTATCTCTCTGTCTCTGTCTTTCTGGTGAGCACATGCACCCTATAGCAAAAACCTCTCAAAAAAAAAAAAAAAAAAAGAATGGTGGACCCACAGTTGGCGTAATGCCTATGTTGCTGAACTCTCACGGAGTCAACCACAGTTCAAGTCCTAGACCCAGTGATTTAAACAAACTCTGGGCTCGTGTGTACATACCCAAGATCCTGAGATGAGAATGGAGGAGAAGGGATTGCAGCATGGCCATCCCCCTGGGGAGTGATTTCTCACTTTCTGTCTCTCTGTCTCTCTCTGTCTTTCTGGCGAGCACACGTGCCCCATAGCAAGAACCTCTTAAAACAAACAAACAAAAAGAGTAAAATTCTACTCAAAATGGATCAAAGACCTAAATATAAAACATCAAACTATAAAACTATTAGTGGAAAACATGGCATAAATTCTTGCTGATGTTAGAATAGGCTATGATTACTTAAATGAGACTCTCAAGGCACAGGCAATAATCCTGAAAATTCAAGTGGGATATATCAGGCTAGAAATCTTCTGTTCAGCAAATGATACAATAATTAGAGTGAAGAGCAAACCCTCAGAATGGGAGAATATATTTGCAAACTATGCCTCCAATAAAATGATTCAGAGTATACAGGGAACTCCAGCAGCCTACCTGCAAAATAAATAAATAAATAAATAAATAAACAAACTAATTGAAAAATTGGCAAATAAGCTGAACATACAACTCTCCAAGGAAGACAAACAAATGGTCAAAAGTACATGAAAAAAATGATCTACCTCTCTAATCATATGGAAATGCAAATCAAAACCACAAGGAGAAACCACTTAACTCCAATCAGGACTGCTAAGCTTAAAAAAGAAAAAAAAAGAAAGAATAGTAAGTACTGACAAGGCTAAGATGAAAAGGGAACCCTCCTACACTATTGGTGAGAAGGCCCTTTGGAAAACAATGTGGAAGTTCCTCAAAAACCTACAAATGAAATTATCATATAACCCAGTAATTCCACTCCTGGATATCTACCCAAAGGACAGGAAAATACTTGCACATCCACGTTTAGTACAACTTTATTCCCAATTGCTAACATATGGAATCAACCCAAATGTCCAAGAACAGACAAATTTATTGAAATAATGTGGTACATATACGCTATGAAATACTGCTTAGCCATTTAAAACAATGAGACTCTGATATTTGATACATGTGGATGAATATGGATGATTTAATGTTGAATGAAGCAAGTCACACTATGAAAGACAGGCTTTGTATGACCCTGGAACTAAAATATTGGAAGGTATTATAGCAAGGAGGATAACTATAGATACTAGAGACAGTATAGGAATATGTGGGTGATAGTGGGTGGGAGCATAGGGGTTGGGGAAACAAAAGACAGAAAGAGAGAAGCATTTAAAAGACACAAAAATTCAAAGTGACCTGTCCATGATAATGTATATGGTAATATCTTTAACTTGACTTTTATGCACTGTATTCATGCAGAGAAGAACCACTTTGTACACTGTAAAAATCTATAGTGATTAAACGTAAATATTAAAAGCATGTATAAAATAAATTTAAACAAAATCATCAAAGGCAGGAATAAAAAAGGTATCTTATCATCTACAATAAAATTATTCTTTGGGAATATTGGTCATTAGGTTTTTGTTTTGTTTTCTTTGGAGTACACATACATTTAAAGAAAGCCTGAGCATTGAAATATAAAATATTAACTTGCTTAAGTCTGGAAGACATACTTGACCAGGTATGTAAACAAATATTACAAGGTTCTCAAACTAGGTTAATATTTTCCTTAACATTTCGTTTCTCTGTGGTTCAACCTAGGGAAAAAAAAATCCTGTGAGTCAGAGGTCTATTAATATCTGCCTTTCTTGAAACACTAAACTACTCAGACACTTTAAGAAATGATTGCTTTTTTAAAAGGCTAACTCCAGAGTTCATCTCAACAGTGAACTTCTTTAGTTTATATCTTCAGGTCAAAGTCTATTACCTTTGAGCAAAGGGTATGATAGAATTTATGGAGTAAGATGAAAATAAAGTGGAATAAGTACAAAAAGTTGCAAGTGAAAGTGAGTTTCTGAGTACTAGCATCTCTAACATTTTAGGCCATATCATATAGAAAATTAGCAGAGAAAATAACCCCTTTTCTGGTTAAGTAAATGCCAATTTTTAATATAAAATACATAAATATGATTTTGGTAAAGTCAGTAAATAAAACGTACTAAAAAGCTATACATTTTTCAGTGTGAAAGAAACAAATTGTGAAAGTGATACTAAGTGAACGTTAAAATATGAATCTAAAGTTTATGTAATGGATTCAGATTTTGTGCCTAGAAGATCATACTGTGGTATACTCTGTTATTCAGTAAACTAAACAAATAGCATTGTTTTATTAGAAGAGTATGGATGGTCTGGAAATGGATAGGGATACAGAATGGTTTAATTTTGAAAAAGATAAATGAAAATTATTTGCTGATGATAATGTATATGATAATGTCTTTGTCTTGACTGACATGCTAGGAAAAAACATGTTGCCAACTATTAAGATGTACAGTGATTGGGAACCAGCAGTTAACGTAATGGCTATGTCGCTGGACTCCCACGTAGTCGACCACGGTTCGAGTCCTGGACCCGGTGGCTTAAAACTCACGCCGGGCGCGTGTGCGTGTGTGCCCAAGATCCCGAGAGGAGAATGGAGGAGAAGGGATTGCGGCGTGGCTATCCCCCCTGGGGGGTGATTTCTCGCTTTCTGTCTCTATGTCTCTCTCTGTCTGTCTGGTGAGCGCACGCGTCCTATAGCAAAAACCTCTCCAAAAAAAAAAAAAAAGATGTACGGTGATTAAATGTAAATAACTTCTTAAAAGTTGCAGAGGTTTCAACTGCATCAAATTTTGCAACTAGTAAAACAACACAGAAGAGTTAAAGGGTGATTTATATTTAGCATTAAAGACAATCTCAACATTGAGTCATTAAATGAAGGAATGAGAATGGATATACCTTTAGAATGAACTTGGGGCAGATTGTGAAATTAGGTAAAGTGATATAAATGGCTACTGATGAAGTTAATCAGTGTAGGATAACACTATCCATAGGATGCAATGGAAATGTCTATCAAAGGCAGCTAAGGTTTGAGATATGTGGAAGAGATCGTTGAGGAGAAAATGTGTAAATGAGTTTGTTTTTGCTTTGTTTTAGATTTTTGCCACTGGGCACATGCACATGCCAGAGAGAGACCGAGAGGAAGAGAGAGGGGAAATAAGAAATAGACCCTCAGTGTGGATGGGTACACTGCTATCCCTTCTCCCTTCTCCTCTCAGGATTTTGGGCACACATACACATATACCCAGCATGTCTTTCAATCCGCTTGATCTGAGACTCTAGCCACAGAGTCAGCCATGTGGGAGTCTAGCACCTTAACCATCACACCACCTGCTGGCCCCAAAAATGTTAACTAAGAGTTAACCAGGAGAGGAAGTAAGTCTGTGGAATAAGCAAGGTAGATAGTTTGAGTAGGAGGAGAAGATGTTGTGAAACTGCGTAGATATAAGAAACAATTTGCCATTAATTTGTTGTTAAGTATAAAGTAAAGAGAACTGTGAAACATGGGTAGAGAATTAGGCATGGCACTATAATGGAGAACCTTAAAGGCAAAATTTAGCAGGTTGGCTGTTTGCGGTTGATTCTTGGGCACTCCTAACAGGTAAAGAAGGCAGATCACCATCAGATCTACCTTTTTCTTTTTTTTAAGAATTATTTATACAGTTTAATTAATTTATTTATTTTAATTTGACCAGAGAGAAGCACAGAGAAAGACAGAGAGAGAGCACACAAGGTTAAGTGAGAAAGCAAGCCAACAGGTCCAGAACTTGAACCACGGTCTGCCGTGTGGGAGTGTCCAGCACCTTAGCCACTATGCCACCTGCTGGTCTCCAGATCTGCCTTTTAAATGGTCACTGCAAACTTGAGGGATGATCTGAGGGCCATGCAATAATACAGGATATAGGTAAACATTAATACAGTTTTTTTCCCATAAGATTTGTTACAAGCTACTGTTGGAAAACTCTTATCAAGAGATATAAATAGTATCTAGCTTTTGATTTTTCTGAGTCACTTTTTTCCTGACATTTGCCAGCATTGGTCATTTGCACTGACTTATTCACACATTTTTATCCAGTTTCCTATGGGGCATGTTTTTGCCAATAGTTTCCCTACTGTTATCCCCTAAAATGTTAGGTGCTCAATAATTGTTGATTTATTGTGGTTTCTGCGCACAGTGAAAATAAGGCATGGGGCCATGTAATAGTCTGTGTGTGTATGTGTTTTCCTTTCCTCTGTGTGAAGTTAATTGGACTATATAGAAATTTAGTTCTCAACTTGGCCTCAGAAAACCCTTTTTATAATCTCAGCAAAAAAGGAAACTCATTTTAGGCTTTTTAAACATACTTTCATGATTTTGATGTGATTATCATTACCCTAATCATTATTATTATCTCTCATTAAGTTCCTGGAATGCAGAGACATACCACCTTAAGACAGGAAGTTTTTAAATAGCCTTCCTATGTATTTTTTTTTCCTATAATTATAGCAAATTCTGAATTCCAGGGCTCTTTAAACCATCTAGGTTAAAATGCTTAGGTGCTTTGGTTAATAGTTGTCATCATTTGCATAGAGATGTGCTGATAACCTTAGCCATCCAAAAAAGAAAAAAAGATGTAGAAAAATAAGGCTACCAGCTACTCAGCTACTTCCTTTTTTTTTTTTTTTTTTTTGCTGTTGCCATAGAGAGTGTTTACTCACTGGAGAGGAGAGAGTCAGTGAGAGGGAAAGTAAGAAATCACCCCCTAGTAGGTTGGCCATGCCACAATCCCTTCTCCTCCATTTTCCTCCTAGGATTTTGGACACACACACACCTGACTTGAGTTTTAAACTTCTGGGTCTGGGCCTCAAATCATGGTCAATCATGTGAGAGTCCAGTGCTGTAACTGCAATACCATCCACTGGCCCCAGCTACCAACTACTTTAAGAAACATGTATTAATATATAATGTTCAATGAATCCTAAAGAATAAATTTCCTTTAGCTTAAAACCTATTCCCAGTTTAAACTATACTCTATATCTGATATACTATATTCTACAAAGAAATATAAATTGGAGCCATCTCAGATATATTACACAGAAAACAAAAAACAAACAACAAAAAAATCCCTTTACTGTCCTTTTTAACCACTCTGCCCCGGGATCTCTCTTTTCCAACCCAATCTGCATATTGCCACCAACGTAATTTCTCTGAGGTGCAATCTTGGATATCTGTCTTCCCATGGCTAAAAAAAATTCTAATAAACCCTTTTGGCCCTCCAGAATACCCGACATTCCAAGCCCATTTATGTCTGTCAGATAGCTATTTGACTAGGAACTATCCTAGGTGCTGTGGATTAGACCTGAAGAGTGATGACTGGAAAGAACATATTTGCTATGTCATAGATGGATGGCAAACATTAAAAAAACATAAGAGACTGTTCAGTGCTATGAAGACTGTAAAATAGGTTAATGTTAAATTGGTTGTTGGGAAAGCCGTGATACATTTTTTTTTTTTTTGGAGAGGTTTTTGCTATAGGGCATGTGCACTTGCCAGACAGAGAGACAGAGAGACAGAAAGTGAGAAATCACCCCCCAGGTGGGATGGCCACGCTGCAATCCCTTCTCCTCCGTTCTCCTCTCGGGATCTTGGGCACACACCCACACGTGCGTGGCCTGAGTTTTAAGCCACCGGATCCAGAACGTGAACCGTGGTCGACCACGTGGGAGTTCAGCGACATAGCCATTATGCTAACTGCTGGTCCTGCCATGATACATTTTTACATAGAAAA
>NW_006208436.1:478476-493719 GCF_000334495.1 Tupaia belangeri chinensis
CTAATATAATCATATGGCAGATGCTTTAGTTGGGCAGACAAGTAAGGATCTCTGAGGAGAGGAAATTTGAGTTGTGCCTGCAAATTGTGAGAAAAGTCATAACAATCATTTATGAAATAATAAAGGTTAATAACATTCCTAAAAGAAAAAATAGCAAAGACAATCTAACATTGAAATGATTTCACTATTATCAAAGGAGAAAAGGAGGCAAAAAGAACTCGTCTTGGCCCAAACCTACTGCTTTAGACAATTATTCCTTCCTAGAAAATTCATACCACTTGGGATCAACAGATGGTGTAATGATTACATCGCTGCCTCCTCCCCTAACCCCCCCATCAACCATGGTTCAAGTCCCAGACCTAGTGGCTTAAAACTCACACCAGGCACATGTGCATGCATGCCCAAAATCTCGAGACTGGAGGAGAAGGAATTACAGCATGGCTTTCTCACTTTCTGTCTTTCTGTCTTTCTGGGGAGCACACACGCCCTATAGCAAAAATCTCTCTCTACAAAAAAGAAAGAAAAGAAAAGAAAATTCAAACCATCAAACTTAAATGTTTTTCATCTTTCTCTAAATGTGATGAATATTCGTTTCTCTCAGGATGTACTCATGGGCATCTTACCACTTGTTACAATGGTCATCCCCTGTTATTTTCTCCATTTTGCAGACAAAAAGCTAAGGTTGAGGAATATTAAGTGTTCACAGTAGTATAAGCAGAAATTGAAAAAGACTCCTATTCAGGCTCACTGGCTCTGAGATTTACTCACACTATCTCTTCAGCCATGTGTAGTCTGAGCCCCATTAGATCCCTAGTTATCCTCTTACAGACTATACAATTCTCCCTTAGGAGAGCAAGAGAGGACATCCATGTCTACACCTCTGGGCAGAAGGCTCAGGTCTGGCCAGCATACTGTCACCAGATTAGTAGATGCTGACACCTGGGCCAACAATTTTACATTAAGTTTCCTCTGAGGAACAGTTTGAATAAGTACTAAAGGATAGTTTGGGAAGTTTTTTGAAATTCATTTTTATAGATCAAATACTTCCGGAGTACCATCATGTCCCCAGGATTGTAGTAGGTGCTGCAGAGCTAAAACAAGATGTGGCCTCTGCCCTAGAGGAATCTACAGTTTAGGAAATGAGACCAAAATGTCAAGTAGGAAACTGATTCTTACCTTGACAATGACTCTGTTTAAGTGCAGAAAGATAGAGACAGAGAAAGAGTGACAGAGTAAAAATTAATGAGGGTTATAAGCACTCAAACTTCCCTGCTATTGTAGTTACAGATTTGCTGTGATGAGTTATTTCTGCTGTGGTTAGATGCTTTTGAATACCCAAAGCCTGTGCACTTCCTCTTCCTGAAGGTTTAAATGAGAACATTTATTTTTTCATGTTAGGGAATAAACTTGAGGAAGCTAATATGACGCAAATTTCAGATTTCCAAAAGACCTGGTATAACCCAGATTTAATTTCAGAGCTGAGTTTTTATGATAAAATTAGACTATCTAGAAAATAAATTCAGCGTTGACTGAGTTCAAACAGGGAAAGTTCACAGCAACCTCCAGATTGATGCTAAGGAAATGCCGGCGATTCAGGAAATAGAAATAAAACTGAAAATGGAAATGCAACATTAGGCTTTATAATGAAAGTCCCACAGGACTTGCCACATTTTATTTTAAATAGTAAATACTGATGGACAGTTCTCCACCAAGGCCTTTTCCCCGGGACCTTGCTCCGTGGGGCAGGAGGCAGAGATGCAATAGCTTCTAGCAGTGCGCAGTTTCATTACCCTTGTTAGGGTTTGGATGATGGTTTCTCCTCCCAGAGTTTCATGTTCATTTTGGAGTATGTTGTGGGGAGGTGATGAGGCGATTGTATCAGAGAGGTAGCACTCTCGTGAAGAGGTCAATATGGCTCGCAAAACTGAGATTTTTTAAAAATTTTTTTAAATTTCATTTTCTCTTTTACATCAATCACATTATTTAGCTTACAAACTGACTATTTCAACATGTGAACATTTCTCCCTAGTCCAGTTGATAAAACTATAAAATATCTTCAACAGATAATACCACATTTCTTTGTCCCATTAATGCTTTGCCTCTCTATTTTTCTTCTAATGGTCCTTTCTCAGACTCTGTTCTTTCACATACACTATATGTGGTATTTATATCCATTTACTGTGTGTCTATATTCTTTAGTCAGTTTCAGTCATAGAATGCAAACATTTGGTATATATTAAGTGGGGACATACATTGTCTCTCCTTCATAGCCTGGCTTGCTTCACTCCACAGTAAATTTTCCATATTCTTCCATTTTCTGTCAGCTCTATTGGAAAAGTGCTTGCACATCGATGTTTATTTCAGCACTACTTACAATTGCTAAGACTGTGAGTTTTTGATCTCCTGAGAAAAGGTGAGTTCTCATGAGAGCTGGTTGCTATGCTGGCCCTCTTCCATAATTCCATTGGCCATGTTGCAGGCCTAAGTGTTTAGACTTTCTAACTACCAGAATTGTGAGTCTATAAATAAACATTTATTTTTAAAAATTAGTTCACTGAGTCTCAGATATTTCTTTCTGTTTATAAAGCAATAATGAAATAAGGCAACCCTCATATTGAGATTTCTATTTGCCCTCAACTCTACACCTCTCAGATTCTCATCGGGCTCTGCCTCTGAGGGAACTTCGGTGCCTAGGAACTGGCAGGGGAGGCAGCACTCCCTCCACACTGCAGAGAGGCATTGCAAGTCAAGATCTGAACCTCACCAGTACATTCCCTTGGAGCTCAGGTACTTGCTCAAGGATACTTTTCACTAAAAAAATGCTTACAGTCAGACCTATTGATTCTAAGACTCAAATTTCTAGTATTTTCCCTCAAGAATGAGGGATTGAATCCAAACTGGTGGAATATATATGTTAAAACAGAAACTTCTTGATTTCTATTCTTTTATTTTTTAGCTCTACGTTATAGCATGAGTGTGAGAATCAGGGTAAAGATGCTCAGAGTATCAAGGATACTCCTTAGGGCATTGGGGTCTACAGTGGGACCATGTAATTGTCTGTTTTTAGTTCATGTGATACAGTTATACAGTCTTTTTCTTACCATATTATAGAGTAAGAATGCATATCCATCTAATATATCTTTCTTTTTTAGGTTTATTCATTTATTTCTTCTGAGAGAGAGAATAAAGCAGAGAGATAGTCAACCCTACCTATGCCATAACCCACCCCTAGTATGACTGAGCTTGACATTTGGGTCACAGAGTCTTGTGAGAATCAGCCAGAGACTCACATCAGCACCTTGGAGGCAGCAAGATGGCACTGGACTGCAGTGATGCTCTACTACATGGGGCTCTGCTTGATGTGGTAGTTCAATCTGTAACTAAGAATTCCAATTTGACTATGGTGACCCTGCAAGTACTCAAGACCAGCAGACCAATAGGCCATTATTGTAGCAACTGGCTTTGGAGCATCCCTGAAGTTCCAGACCCTCAGAAGATAGCTTCCAGTATTTATGAGGAACAAAAAAGATGATCTCAAAGAACCTTGGGAATCTATGGGAGAATTTCCAAGAAGATGATGGAGAGAAAAGTGTATCTCTCTTCCTAACTTGGGAAGTATTGTCACCATGTTGTGAATTAATGTTATGTTACAGATTGACATCAGAGGCTATAACAATGACTTTATATTATAGACTAAATATTGAGGTGTCAGTAAAGTCATGATATATTTTTTGCATAGAAAAACAAAGAAAAATAGGTCATGACTTTCACAACGACCTAATATTTGTGCCACCCTCCAAATTCATACGTTGAAGTCCTAACCCCTAATGTGATGTTAATGGAACCTTTGAGAGATAATCAGAGTTAAGTGAGATTATAAGGATGGGGCCCTCATGACAGAATTGGTATCCATATGGAAGACACACCAGAGAGTTTCATCTCTTTCTCTCCCTGCAGGTGTGCATAACAAAATCATCCGAGCACATAATGAGATGGCAGTGGCTGTATACAAAACAAGAGAGAGACTTCAAAATAAAACCTACTTTCCCAGGATCTTGATTTTGGACTTCCCAGCCTGTATAGCTATGAAAAATAAACTTCGTGGTTCAAGTCATACAATGTATGGTGTTTTGATATGGTTTTCCAAGTTTCTCTATTTTTATGAGAGGGAGAAGCAGAGATAGACAGCACCTCCAATAGGGTTCTCACACCACACACCACTCTCACTATCAGCCAGCCTGGATCAAAGGCCTGTGTCTTAGATGCCCAGGGAGGCTCCAGATGTGAACTCAGGCCCTTTACCATGTGGGTGCAGTCACATTACAATTGCAGCATTGCCTGGCCTCAAGTGTATAGTATTTTGTTACAGCAGTCTGAGTTAAGACACTGGAAAAAATGCAAATCCTTACCTTATTCAAGGAAACAGAGTTAATAAAACTCACTGAAAAAGACTCCAAAATCAACTTAGAGCTTCTCTCTCTGTATCTCTATAACTGACTACAAATTATTCTTTTCATAAATCATTATAACTTGCTACAAAATTCCAACAAGTGTAAATGTTTTGAAATGTTAATGAAAGAAGCTTAGCCTAAGTATATTTGAAAGCTTGGTAAATTGATTATTGTCACTGATTTAATGTTTAATGGCTTTTTCTGTGAAGTTAGTTTTGAAGTTGACTTAATTATCATCCTTGACCATCATTTTTCACTCTTTTTTTTTCCACTAGTAAAATCTGATGAATGCAAAAACAAAACTGAAGCGTAATTTTTATTGGCTTAGATAGATAGATATTTGAATGTTTACTTGCCTTTATAATCAAATCACAAGTTACATCAATGAACAAAGCACATATTAATGCAAGACTGTTGTTTAAACCCTGTTTGATACTCTGATCTGGTTTTTCAAGTCTATAAAGTTTCATGTAATTAGTCCACTACTATATTTTATCCATCTTGGCAAAGATTAACAACTAGAGATTGCACTTGTTCTGGAAAATTTATTTAAAATCCTGTATCTGTAGTTTTGACTAATAATTCTAAACAATAAAAAAATTTAAACATTGCAGTTGTCTTTGGAATTAATTGTGATACAAAGACATAAGGGGTGTTTCAGGGAATATTTGAAATGAATCAAAAGACAGAGGAGATAGCAGAAGGAAAAAAAGGTAAGCTGGAGGAGATGTAGAATTCTGGCGTTGTAGACGGGAGATATTCTAGAGGAAGAGACTCAAGCAGCAGGTACTTTGATGGTCATGAAATATTCTATGTCTTCTACTAAAGGGAGACTGATGGACTGCTGGGCCCGAAGGGTACTCTGAAATCCATGGATGTGTTGGGGAGGGACTGTGCTTCTCAGTAGATGCATGCAGCCAATTCCTGAATGCAACAGGGTTGCCAACTACGCTGTTTCCTGGGAAATATGACTACTGTAATTAGTGACTTTGGCTTAAGTGTTCTCCATTGGCTTTGTGAAACAACCTTTTTTACAACATTAATTATTTACCTAATTTTTTAATTATTAATTTAAAAATTGTTATTGGGTACATGTACTCACCAGAGAGTGACACAGAGAGAGAAAAGAATTGAAAAAGTAGCCTGCCAGATCTGAGACTCTGATAGTGGTCAGACATGTGCAAGTCCAGCACCTTAATCACCAGGCCACCTGCTGGCTCCCTGTGAAACAATCTTAAAACTATTCTATAGCCAACCTTTTTCTTTTCTACCTTCCTTCCTCTTCCCCACCCCCCCCCTTTCACAGGAACTAAATCTGCATTTGGTCTTGGTCTGATCATTCTAATCTAATTCCCTCTTGATTTTCCCTCATAGACATTTTTCCAAGAAATCTCTCTCTCTCTCTCTTAAGGGAGATTTTTGCTATAGGGTGTGTGTGTTCATTGGAGACATAGAGAAAGAAAGAGGGAGAGAAAGTGAGAAACCACTCTCCAGGGAGATGGCCACACCCCAATCCCTTCTCCTCCATTCTTCTTTCGGGATTTTGGGCACTCATACACACTCGCCAGACATGAGTTTCAGGCTACTGGGTCCAGGACTCAAACCTCAGTCGACCATGTGGGAGTCTAGTACCTTAAAACCATGATGCCACCTGTCAAACCCTCCAAGAAATCTTTTACACAATTCCCAGTATGGCATCTGCTTCTCAGATGCCAAACACTGGTGAAAAGTAGGAAATCCATGAAATAATTTTTTTCTTGTCTATGATAATTCTCCAGCTTCATCCTCCCCAGAAGCTGAGGTTACAGTTGCACGCTAACATGCCTGTCTTTCGGGGAAGACTGGAATTGAAATCTGGGTCTCCCATGTGGCCCATCCTGCAGAGCAGTAGCATTTCACCAGTGTAGCTGCAATGGAAGGGCCAATAAAATGATTTTTAATAATGAGCTTCTATAATCCTTGCTGATGCCAATAATTTGGAAAAGAAATTTGCTTACTTAGGAATTCTCTCCAAAATAATAAAGGCTGACTCCCTGGGATATATCAGATGCTATTTTATGTGTTCTTACTGTTGTGGAGTATGGCTTAAAGAAGTGGGTATCATTAGGGTCTGATCAATCAGAGCAGTTGAGAAAAGGAGTTCTGTTTATACTTTACACCAAAGACAGTAGACTCGGTAAAAAACAGTAAGTGAATGAGCCCATCTCAGGGGGCCATGAAGGGCATGGCATTTTCTCTTATGTCAAAGCCAAAGTGAGATATTTTTTTTCCCATTCTCATTATCTTAGTTAAGTATTTCACTTTTAAATGGAAGATATATTTTAACATAAATTTTAAAATTGATACAACTGCTCAATCACACCAATAGCCAGTACGTATCAACTTTTATACATGCCAGAAATTTTTGCTAAATGCTCTAAACCACCACAACCTGTAAGTTAAAGATTATCATGACTACTCTCTAGTAAATGAGGAAACTGATATATACAGAGATTTAGTTTCCCAAGTGTTCATAGCTATTAAAGAAACAAAGCTGGAATCTGAATTTAGGCAGCATGAATCCAACTTGTTCTTAACGCTATAGCATAGCCTCTCAGGTGTACCTTCTATGATACAAATATGTAGAGCACAGCAAACTAGAATTTTCAATTATGGCCTCCTGAGTTATGTTAGTCACATTACATATGAAGCAGAGAAGACAATTGTTACTATCCAGGGCTGCCTACAGCACCTGTGGCCTCCTTGTTCCTTAGACATTTTTCTGAGGACAAATGCCCATCTGTCACAGGTCACTCAGTCTTGAAATCAGTGAGAACTTGACTTGAATGTATGCATCTATGCTTACATATGTGCTTTTAATATTTTTATGCTAATTCCTGTGACTCTGAGCATTTTAAAATTGACATGCAGCCCACCGTCATTTTTATGTTTTGTCTTGTTTTTTAATAATACCCAAATGAACAGTAATGAAGAGAAAACAAAGGTATATGTGTTGTAAAGGTAATGAATTGAAACCAGAAGCTTCAAAATTGGTTCCCAGCTGACTCAAAACTTTACTCAATTTAAAAATCTTAATGGAAACAAAACAAGACTTAGTTTTCTCCCATTGGTCCTAAATTTTCCTTTCATTTTTATTGTTGGCTTGCGAACTAATCTGTATAAAAAATATAAACTTTTATAGGGTGTGGTGTGTACCTGTGTGTACCAGATCCTAAATAAGAATGCAAAATAAGTGCCTACCAAATGGAAAAAACAAATTGAAATAAGCTAAGAGACAAAAAGACACTTAAAATGTACATTTTTCTATGAGGAAAAATATCGCTGTGTAGGTTCATTGTCTTAAATTCCTACAAGCTAATCTTTTTTGTATATTAGCCTTTCTACAGATTTTTGAAATTATTGTTAATTAATCCAAAGCACTACTTATAAACGGTAGTGGGAATGTTCACATTTCAGTGTAAGAGCACATCACCTTCTTGAACACCATTAATGGGAAATAATTCTTCCCTCGTTTTCCTTCTTTAATGGTCTTCACCTTCACTCCACACCTGACTCCCAGCCATGAGAGGTCTCAAATGATACCTCAGAGCAACGTTCTGCCTGCAATATGCTTTCCCCATGGTGGGTCACATTCTGCAAAGGCTCTGGTGTGCTTGGGACATTCTAAATGCTCATTTTAGTGAGTTTTTTTCTTTCATTGTTACAAGAAAGATGACATTTCTGTTGAAAGGGAATTGTCTATATATATTCATTTGTCAGGGACATAAAGTAAAAGGGAATGTTATAACTACAAACGTTAGAAATACACAGTTTCATTGGTCAATTGAGTATCGTTAAACACCTAAAGGTAAGTTTGTTTTTTGTTCTGTTTTGCCATAGGATGTGTGTAGTCGCTGGCTAGAGACAGAGATTCAAAGTGAAAAATTACCTCCCCCCCAACCCCACGGTGATGTCCACAACGCGAACCCCTCCTCTCAGTTCTCTTTTTTGGGCTCACAGGCACACACACCTGTTGTGTTTCAAGCTGCCAGGTTCAGGACTCAAATCACATGGTCATGTGAGAGTCCGGTGGTTACTACGCCACCTCAGCTAGCCTCATTTACATTTAAGGACTTTAAGAAAATTTGAATTATCTACAATCTAGGCTTTTGAAGTAAATCTGCAAGGTAACTGTGTGGTGAAATATTATATATATCCCTCAATGAACTGGAAGATGCAGTATGGGAAATTCAGCAATGAAAGAAATACTTTAAAAACCCTGTTTGGCAATGAGAGTTTAAGTCTCTCTTTCACATTAAAAAAATATCTTTTTTGAGAGGCTTTTGCTATAGGGCGCGTGTGCTCGCCAGACAGAGACAGAGAGACAGAAAGCGAGAAATCACCCCCCAGGGAGGATGGCCACGTCGCAATCCCTTCTCCTCCATTTTCCTCTTGGGATCTTGGGCACGCATGTACACGCGCCTGGCGTGAGTTTAAGCCACCGGGCCTGAGACTTGAACCATGGTTGACTACGTGGGAGTCCAATGACATAGACATTTACGTTAACTGCTGGTCCCTACATTTTAAAAATATTTGAAAACTAAAAGACAAGTGGCAGAAGAAAGTGTGGTGGAAGTCAGAAGCCGAATAACTGACCAACTATGAAATGTAGATTTGGATCACACTCTGAGAACAAAGCAGCAGTCCATCTGAATCCCCAGGGCTCCCAATGGCATTCACATTTCCTAAGGACTAGAGAACACTATCTTCCCATCCTATCTTTTTTTTTTTTTGTCACAGGAATAGAGCTAAGAGAAGAAGGAAGAAAAGCAAATATTGGACCAATCAAGTGGTATGGTGGTTAAGATGACTGGATCCCACATGGCCGACTGCATAGTTCCACTTTCAGATCCTGTGGTACATGAGTGTGCATGACCAGAATTTGGAAAGGAGACTGGAAAAGAAAGGACTGTGGTGTAGCCATCTCCCCAAAGGGGTCCTTTCTTTCTTTCTCTTAAAAATCCCTTTCAGTCTCTCTCTGGTGAACAGATACCCTATAGCAATAAATAAATAACAGAAAGCAAATATTAAGGTTTAAGATAAGAAGTAAAAAAAAAAGAAGAAAAAAAAGTCAGGCAGAATTGTGAATATTTTATTTTTCATTATCTCAGAAAAAGAAATAATTATTATTTAAATGCACCAGAATCAGAAGTACAATTTTGTTGTCCTCTATGAGATGTCCTCAGGCACTTAGCATGTGTGGTGGGACATGTATAAGTGAATCCAGGTCTATTCTAGACAGAGCTATGAGAATAGATGTGATAAAGGGGGTATTTTTTGCATTTAAGGTCTCTGTGTGACATTCTCAGGTTTCTACCCACTCCCGCCAGTGAAGATACTCTCTTAGAAGACTAGCACCAATAGAAAAGTGTCTGATAAACTCATTCTCCAAGGTATTAATGATGGATAACATTTGTCCCTGGTATAATTTGCATTTTTAAAGTTTATGTCTTCCATGAGGAGAGAGAAAGAGTAGGAGAGAAAAGGCAGGCAGGGGAGAGAAACAAGCACCTCTTACAGGGGCTTTAGGCCATGAACCGCCTCTAGCCTCTACCAGCTGGGACCACAGGCACACGCACCCTGCTAGGTGTGTACAGAAAAAGCTCAGAATGTGAACCTAGGGCCCCTCCGAGTGGCTTCAGTGTCATAAAACGTTGCATTGCCACTGCACCACCTCAGCTAGCCTCATTTACATTTTTAAAAATTATTTAATTTTATTTATTATTATTATTTAATTGGATCAGAGGGAGAAAGACAGAGAGAGAGAGAGATTGAAAGTGTGAAAGCCAGCCTCCAGGTCTGAGACTTGAACCATGGTTGACCATGTGAGAACCCAGGGCCTTAACCACCATGCCACCTCCCTGCACCCCTTAATTTACATTTTAATAGTAAAAGAAGCCAGGAATACTTATGATGAGTTTCTGCAGCAAATACCAAAAGCTTGAAATTTCTATGGGAAAATTTTAGAGGCCGTTCAATGAATCAGTTTTTCAGTTCTGGTAAGCAAGAAAGGTATGTCATTAAAGGGAGGAAAATGAAATAAAGGAATGTCACTAACAGGATTGATGAAATAATCACTGGCATCTGCTATTGACTACTTTCTGCAAAGACCTGATAGGCTGCAATGTGTGAAAAATTAATGAAGTATTGAACAGATGTATTGCATTTATTTCCTCTTCTTCCACTTTTATGCTATATCTGCAGGCTCCCTTGATGTGAGATGTGTCTGTATGACTGAGATCCAGTCAATGAAATGTGAGTTAAAGTTATTTTGAAGCAGACACCATATAAACACTTTATATTTTTCCTCATTATTCCCCATCCCATGCCTGCATGCTCCCCCCACAGCTTTTAGCTAGGTGAATTCAAGATAATACTCAAGAGGGGGACCAGCAGTTGGCATAATGGCTATGTTGCTGGACTTCCATGTAGTCGACCGCAGTTTGAGTCCCAGACCTAGTGGCTTAAACTCACTCTGGGAATATATGTGCATGCCCAAGATTCTGAGAGTAGAATGGAGGAGAAGGGATTGTGGCATGGCCATCCCCTTAGGGGGGTGATTTCTTGCTTTCTGTCTCTGTCTTTCTGGTGAGTGCAAGCACCCTATAGCAAAAGCCTCTCCTCAAAAAAAGATAATACTCAAGGAAAATTTGGGGGCCACCACTTGAAGAATAAAGCCTCCATCAGCCTGATTTCTTGAATACCAGAGAAGGCAGCCCCATGGATATATTTCTTTACTTAGTCCTTCTATTAAAAGTGCATTTTGGGGTTGTCTCAGTGGCACAGCCATGTGTTGCTTAAGCAAGACTGGGTCTGTTTGAAAGAGAATGGGTTCAGTTCCTAGCTGACATTTATTTTTAGTATAATTTTCTTTTCTTAAAGGACATATGAGTAATGCAATGGGAAGAGAGAAGGTCCTGGAAGAGGGTCCTTGATTTCTCTTAAAACAATTAAGCATTTAGATGGAATATAAAGTGTAGGCATACAAGTAAAGCAAAACAAATGTAATGATTAAAGCTTGGCATTATTTGTAGTCCATTAAAGAACAAGATCTCCATGTTCCCATACACATTCTCATTTATGTAAATTAAATTCTCAAGGATATTAACAGATAATCCAAAAGTAGAAGCTATTTAAATTACCATATGATTATGGTATAATAACACTACAGATGAAATAATAATAATGGTAATGATAAAAAAATTATAAAAATAATAGAATATATTAAAGAGTTATAGCCCATTATTCTTAAAGTTTTTGATTTATTTATGACCTTGATAAAACTTATGGGAAAGCAATTCAGTAGTGTATAAAAAACATATATATATACATGTAAATATGTATATATGTGCTTTGATCCCCCTTTACAAGAACTGATCTTCTATCAGTAATGATAAGAAAAAAAAAGCTACATCAATAAAATATGCTCATAGAAGCATCAGTTATATTAGCCAAAAATTGAGGAACAGTGGCCAGCAGGTGGCATGGTGGTTAGAGGCACTGGACTCCCAACATGGTCAATCACAGTTCAAGTCCTGGACCTGGTGACTTGTTTTCTCACTTCCCTCTCTCCCTCTCTCTGTCTCTCACTGATTAAATCAGAAAATAATAATAAATAACATTAAATAAAATAATTATTTAAAAAAACACTGAGAAATAATAAAGTGGGGAGTGGTTATGTTAATACTATACTCACTACATGGAATTTTCTTTATAATTTAAAATGCTAATTAAGAAGTCCGGTAGCAAGAAGGAAAAACAGTTACAGTAAATAAAAAATAAAAACTAGAGTTTGAAATCACAAATATGCAATTGTTCAAGCACTTGACAATTTTGGCATAGCCAAATAATTTTTTTAAATTATTCTTATGGAGTAGATGAAGCAAATAGATTTTGATCATTGCTCTTTAATCTGCTAGGCATCTATGGTGCTGTTTTTTTTTTTTTCTGTTTTATATTTGCACATCTTGACCAAGAAAATATAAACATGGTAAACTTTTGGATAACCTAACTCCTCTATGAAAATATTTAAGCTCTCCCCTCTGAAATTTTCATTAATGACACACCACACATATTACAAAAAACTGAACTTATTTTCATAATATAACTCTATCCCAAGCATCGAGACTCAAATAGATTAATTATGTGGTCTCAGACACATGCAATTTATGAGAGCTTTTCTCCATGACACAGCTGATGACTAAATTCTAATGCAGTTACCTCCCATGCAACCTCAGCAGGCAAAATAAAATCCTGACTAGTCAGGATTCAGAACCCATTTGCTTCTCATTTGACGCAATGACTGTGAAAACTTAACTTTGACAGGATTGGCATGTGAGGAAAATAGATCAGGGCAGAATAAGAAACAGGAGGAGAAGAGGCATGCCCAGGATGGCATGGGTAATGCTTCAAGGACATGCCAGAAATCAGTCTGAAGTCCTGAAACATCTCTATAGGTAGTGACAGAACCAACTGCAGGCTGCCATCACCAGTGGACCAGCTAAATAAGAAACAAAGGAATCATGGCTGATACTGCTCTTAAAGTGTAGTTTACCAAGGAGAAATAATGGACCTCAGTCCAAAGCCTCTTGGATGATGTAACAGCATTGCCAAAAGTATTCACTTAACCAGACTTTATTAATTTATCTTGAACAAAGACAACCAATTCATAATCGGGAATGACACTTCCCAAGTTCATATTTGTAGTTGGATGTTTTTATGATTAGGTTTTGTTCCTAACTTGGTGGAGAGGGGAGGAATCCTGCTATTGTTCAAATTGGTGAGAGAGAGGGAGGGGGGAAACAAAAGAATAACAAAAACCCTGAGGTAACAGAAAGTATAAAGCCTAGTCAAAGACTTTTTTCTGTGAGACAAATTTTAAAAAAATGACTGCACATCGGAGAAATATGAAACAGTCACACTTAGTAATTATAGACTGAATACTATTGGCAGCAAACCCTGGAGAGTCTATCCCCTCAATAGAGTGAAATTTCCCTGGAGATTTTACAAAGAGCACAAGGTTTGCCTCATACCTAGCTGTTTTTCCAAAACAGAGATCTCAGATAAAACTTCACCTGCCATTCTCTGAAATTAGATTTTTTCCCTTTCTGGGACACGACTTAATTGCTGATGAGAGCAGTGAAAATCTAAGCAACTAATTCATATATATACATATTTATATATGTATAAATATGCCACCAGTTCATATGTCTTTAGTATCTCTTCTACAGATATCCACAATATTTTTATTTATTCAATAGCAAAAGATTTTGAGTCCATGCAATCATAATATTCCAGTCTCAAAGTCAAGATATGCCTAACATGGGTGATATGAAGGAAATTTTATAAACATTCTTTTCAGGTCATTCTTCTTTGAGGGAAGTAGTCAAACAAACAAGCATCATCATTAATTAATCAGGTAGTAATTTACGTCATTTCATGTTATAAAACAAGCACAGATACTATAATGATGCAAAGACTTGGGTACAAGTACAAGATTTTCCATTATGAGCAGATTGTCATTCATTTATTTATCACTTAATATTTTTATCCTAACACATATTTTGCTTGCCTTTTTTATATTCCTCTCCCACTAAAATATAAGCTCTGTAAGAGAAGTGCATCAATACAGCTTATGCACTGCTATAGCTGTTCCTGCAGTGTAGTTGTTACTGGCTATATATTAACTGAATGATTATGAATATCACTCTCTAGAGAATTTCTAGCTTGTCCTACCAACTGTAAAGAGCAGCAGAGATATGCACTCAAACAATATTGGTTAGTTACATCTGCAGGAGGAGATATATACCTAAACAATATTGGCTATCTTCTATCTGAATCAAACACGGTCCTTGAATTTATCAAGGTTATATGACACATACTTTTACTAATAAATACAAAATTTCTATTGCATATTAACATTTTATGTCTGTAAATTTTGCATATTTAACGAAATATATCATAACCTATAAATGTAAATATATATTTGTTTAATATTTTAAAAGGTAAAAAACAACTAAAGAATATCTCAAGCTCAACAAATAATTTACCAACTAACCAACATTTTTTTTTACATCTACCCTTTCATTGAAAATATAGGCTTTGCCAACTTATATTCTATTTAATGAATTGCATCACACTTTACACACTGATGCTCAATAAAGTAACAATGACATAAGTCATAGAAGACTCTTCTTCATCTCATGCATTCATTATTTTACTCAACAAATACTTATAGGGTGCCTTCTATGCTTCCAGTATGATTCTAGGAAATCAAAATACATCATTAAATAAAAGAGGGAACATACTGATCATATAAAATTTATCCTCTATGAAAAATTCATTTCCAAGAAGATGGAGTTTAAAAATGTATGAATAGAAATGAAAATATAAATATAAGTATGTATAATAGAATAGTAGATGATTAATTTGTTTTAAAAGATAATTTAAGGTTTATGGTAAAATAGTAGATGTCTTTTAGGCTTAGTGTTTAAGAAAAGCTTTCTGAGGGAACTAGTAGTTAGCGTAATGGCTATGTCGCTGGACTCCCACGTAGTCGACCGTGGTTCGCGCCCTGGGCCCGGTGGCTTAAAACTCACTCCAGGCACAAGTGCGTGCGTGCCCAAGATCCAGAGAGGAGAATGGAGGAGAAGGGATTGTGGCGTGACCATCCCCCCTGGGGGGTGATTTCTGGCTTTCTGTCTCTATGTCTCTGTCTGTCTGTCTGGCGAGCACACGCGCCCTATAGTGAAAA